>NW_010516794.1:0-33605 GCF_000687285.1 Phaethon lepturus
TTATTATTATTATTATTAATCATTCGTAAATACCAACAATGTGCTGCGCCGCAGTTTGTCATACAGAGAGCAGATGGTTTATTCTGAGGCTGATGCTCTGGAGCTCCGGAGACACTGCGTCTGATTTGCCAACCCCACCGCTCCCACAAATGCAATGGAATAATTGATGAATACTGGGTTCAGCATGGTCAAGGCTTACAATTTTATTGTGTCCCACAACGGCTGAGCAATATTTTAATACTTCTGTGAAATCTATGCTGCTCCTCAAACAGAAGACATAGGCTTGATGCAGCAATGACTGAATGGAGTCTTATGCGGAAGCTCGGAGAAGATGACTGTGAGTCTTCTCTGGTTCTAAACGCATGACCGTGACTTTGGTGTTTTTCTGATTCTAAGAATCCTAAAAACCAAAGAATGTAGAATTTTTGATACAGATATGTCTAGCTCTTGCAGTTGTAGGTCAAATGTGGAAATAAGAATCTCAGAGCTGCCAAACGACCCTCACAGACCTGTGAAATCCTTCCCCACCCCCCCAACACACCCACACACAAAGTTACTTTTAATGTAATTATCGTAAAACTGAAAATCAGGGAGGGAGGGCTCTCGTTCATAGTTCTGCCTGACCACATAACTGTGTAGCAGGTATTAATTCTATTTAAGCCAAAATAATTCAGTGTGTGTGAAACAAGGATAATATCAGCTCAATTTTACTTAAGAGAATCAAATGTAATAATGAAAAAAATTCTTCCATCAATTAGCAGAGCAGTAATTTTAGGCAGGATCCAGTCGGTGTGCCAGCCTAGTAGATTTCAGCTCAAACTTCACATTTAATCAGTAGTGGAAGATTAAAGGAGCCTGTAATTGGTGCTGACACATGGTGCTTAGTCATCCACTAGAGAAAGGAGAGAATAACCAACAGGAATCACGTTCGATCTGTCAGTGCTGCCCACCAGAAAGAACAATGAAACCATTAGAAATAAATGATAGTGAAAAGAAGCAAAGAAGAGATGTCTTCTCCACAAGGCTCCAAAGTATATTTACTGAGTATAAGATGCATGGCATGGGTTCCCAAAATATCACTTGCCATCCAGGACCTGGACTTCTCCTACCTAATGAGTAAGTTTACACTCCTTTCTTAGTCAATAGCAAGAAAAAGACGTTTCAATCCATCAGGCATTTGGTCTGAATGTGGCATATTTTTCCCTGTTAGACTGTAGCCAGACCATAACTAGACTGTGTGAATCCACCTGTAAGTCAGTACAGTTCAAAATCTGAAATTAGCTGACAAATCCTCTGATACTGCTAGCTCCCATTTTAGGTGACACCTAATACTTTCAGAGAAGAACTGGAAGGTAATGACAGTGGCAAAAACGAGTTTGTGCATTACAGGAACATTGGAGAAGAAGTGCAGGGCTGGCCATTTGAAGCCAGCCATGTTCTCTGTGAAATGTTCATGGAAACTTGAGCTGCTGGAGGTAGTTTTGACCAGTATTTGGGGACCAGAGTAAGAAGAAGTGATGCAGGGTTGGACTGCGGGTTGCTTAAGAGGTGTCTATTACTTTGCTGTTGTACTAGCTTCTTGTTTCTCATTTTTTCTATCAGGCTTTTGGCATTAAGAAACTTACCTGGGAGAGGGATGATTTGGGTAGCTGCATTGAAGGTGTTCTGAAAACAAGGGGAAACAGATGAACAGTGTGTAAATAAATGACTGTGGTTAAAAAATGAAAAATGAAAAACAATGAAAAACACACAGTTATGCATAGAATATTGGAGGTAATTAACTTTAATGTAAAAGTAATAATTTTGACATTCATGTGAAAAAACCTGCCATACTGTGTTTTTATGCTATAATTTTAAAGAATCTCAAAAAAACTTGGTTGTTTTACCTAGAAAAATAGATTTTCAGTCTTTAGTAATTTCCATTTTCCTTAAGACCTGTGTTGTTACTCACAATGAAGACTTGATGGAAATATTTTTAAAATATACAATTTACTATCTTACCTAAGATTGTCTTTCACTTCAGAGTGCCAAAAGAAGAGAAAAAGACCTCTCATTTTCAGGAGTATCAGAAAAGAAGGCCTAATCCACAAGAAAGTAGTTAATCTCTTCAGGCAGACAGCAGTGAGCTGGAGGAATAATGGTTTCCTGGGTTTGGTAGTATCACAACAACCTGCGCAATATATTTTTGAATAAACTGGAGAATATGTTTTTTTGGGAAGAAGTAATTAGATGGTTTTGCCTATGGCAACAATGAAGAAACAATCACAGAAAAATATTATCTTGCATGGATCAGTGATATGACTATGAATGAGTTTTTAATAACGCCGTGCCTCTCCATCATGAAATGACTCCTGGTTTTCATTGCGTGCAGCAGCTACACAGGAGTGGGACACTTTAAGCTGGACTAAGAGCTTTACAAATATTGTATATCATAATGTAAACTGAGGCAAGTAGCACCGTGCATTTAATTTCTTAGAGAGGAAGAAGTAAGCCATGTTTCCCAGGAGGAGTTTGGCGTCGAGGAGGTACAACTCTACAAAAGAGAAACTGAAGTCACCCTGAGGAAACGGGCACAGCAGCTACACTGAAAGCTCCTGCACAGCTGTAGAAGGAAAATGCCCAAAGTCAATGTTGAGGTGTCAATGATGAGGCAGGCAGGCAGGACGTTTCTAGAGGAGGGGAGTGGTCTCAGCACTGGGAACCATGTAACGGGGAAATGTGTACCTGCAAAAGAGGAGCAGGAAACAGGATGTTTTGAGGGAAACAGAGGAAGGAAACTGAGAGACAGAGAAACAAGAGAAGGGGAAGAAAGGAAGAAAGCAGATGAGGGAAGAGAAGAAATTAGGAAACAGCATTATTAACTATTATGAGATCTGAGGTTTTGGCAGCTAAAAAAAAAGTGTGGGTTTTTTCATGTTCTGACAGTTCCATTTACGTCACTGCTAAAGTTACCTCAGGAATGTAAAAATGGGAGTTTCCCAACACAGTCTCTGTGTAAATTAATAACTGAATTTGGGAAACCATTGTGAAACTCTTGTATTCAATATTCTGAGGGTTTATGAAGTCATTTTAGATAAATAAGGTAGGCTTATACTTTAGTTTCATACCAATGCATTATTTTCTTGCAATTACTGTTATTCTACACATAGAGACCCATAGCTTTGTGATAATGTCAGATATTCCAGATGAATAAATAGGATGCAAATTTTGGTAGTGGTTTTTTTTTTTTAAAGAATTTGTCACCAAAAAATTCTTTACAAAATTAGACCATGAGCAAAATAATGCACTGGGTTTAACTGGCAGCAGTTTAAAATGTCAAAAAAACCCTAATCAATATCTTTTTTAAAGGGATCTAAGGCAAGATGTTATGTCTGTGCCATACACACACAGAACAGTGATGTTACCCCATTCCTTTCTTTAAAAATGGAAAGAGTAAGAGTTTTGACATCACCCACCTATCCTGGGCATGACATCCAGCCCATCAGTGCTGTGCAGGGTGACTCACAGAGCATGTGGTCCTCCGGCTGAAATGCAATGGCCCAGATGTTGTATCTACTTCACAGTTCCTTTGCCTCCTCCAGGGTCTGTGTATGCGGATACGAAAAACACACCAGGACAAAATATCATACGATCATATTGAATCACTCCTGCTCTTTTCGCACACAGTTGAACACCCTGACACATTGTAAACTCAGCTGAAGGTGCGCCAGGCCACAGCAGTCTGCTTCTCCCGCAGCACTGACATTTCTCGATGAACTCCCTCACCGTCGCAGCAGAGACTGGAAAAGGGTTACCAAGCTGTTTCCTGACTTCTTTTCTGATAACTTAGGGTAACTTGGTGTTCTTATAAACTATGAATTGAGAAAATCCAGTCATACTGACTTCATACGTACTTCAGGCTTAAAAGATTTAGTCTTTAGTCTTATGAGTTAGGAGATTACCACACATATTTACCCATTAAAAAAATTAAGAATAAATGTGATGATGAAACACAAGATAGGACAAATTTTCTCTCAGTGGTCCTAGTATCTCCCTATTGTTTCTAAGACATGGCCAAGGACAAAATTTTTCCCCAAAGTGTAAAGTGGTTTTGATAGCCCCAGAACACATGCAGAGGATGAGAAAAGACTTTATGCACCGTAAATACCCTTTTCCTGTTTTGTGGTTTTAAGGCATCATAAAAATAGTTATGACTTAGCCATCTGAGCTTCCCTCCAGTTTTTTTAGCTTTCTTTCAGCCATTAAATGTTAATGCAGCTTCAAAGGTGGAACTTAGAGCAACTGAACTCCGTTTCATGCATACAGCTCTATGTTTCAATTAGTGACAGGCTGCCTCAAAAGGTTCAGGTTTCTGTTTAGGACACAGGACTACAAGAAACCTTGTGATGAATCTGCTCATCACAGGCAAAGATGTTGCTCTACAGATTATTCATAAATACTTTAGTCTTAATTTTGAACCAACTTTAGAAATCGCCTTCCACTATTCCACTCTGAAAGGCGCCCTATTGCTCTGCTCACTCTTCAGTTTTCTTCTGTTATCCTGCCTAAACACAATTTCTGACCAGTCCTGCTCACTTCTTGTAGAATCAGCTAACCCTTGGCTTTGTACCTGCTCTTTCTTCACACTGTTTGACCTACCCAAGTATAAAAACATGGAAATATTCACACTGGTCCAAAGAAAAATGTATAGAAAATGCCTTATTTTTGACAAGATGAACAAAAGATGCAGAGAGAGAGGGTGTGTAGAGGCAGAATATAATGGGCAAGTATAGACCGATCCTGCTTCTCAAATATTTCTCAGTTGCTGGCAAAGAGCATTTTAAGTTTGAGTTGGAAGCAGCATACAGACCACTGTGATTAATAGCCCCTCTGCTATGAATCTGTTGAGTCCTTTGTGAATCCAGTGATAATTTTAGCTTCCACAACATCCTGTGGCAATGAATTCCACAAAGTAATTATGCACTGTAAGGAAAAGTACTTTTTATTTGTTTGCTTACTTTTTATTTACTATTTATTTACTTTTATTTGAAAGTTTAGCTTTGAGTACCCTAAATCATTTTTTCATAAGAAAACTTTATTACTTGATTATTCAACGTCATTTTCAGATAATTTATGAATATGTTGAACAGTACATAACCTAGCAGAGATCCTGGGAGACTCACTTGATAATCTCCCTCCATTTATTTCCAATTTTTGTTTCCTACTTATTAACCAGTTAGTAATTCTGCAAGAAGACCTTTCCTCTGATCCCATGACAACTTAAATTTCTTTGAGAGTCTTCAGTGATGGTCTATGTCAAAATCTTTTAGGAATTTCAAGCATACTGCATCAGCTTCTGCATATGTTCACTGACTTCCCTCTACAAAAATCTTTCTTAAGATTTCAAACTACACAGGAGTGTGTTTAAGTAGTTCAGACTACTTAAATCCTATGTTAAAAACATAAGTCCCAAACTGCAGTTCAGTTTTTAACTTTCCACTTAATGTTAAAGAATTATTCTGATTTACCAGGAAAGTTCCTTGGATGCTTAACTGTAGTCACATTTGCATGGTCAGTAGGCCATGTCCCAGTTGGGTATATGAATGCCACACCTACAGACCTGTCACAATGCAGTTTGATGGTACCTGTCACATAGACTAGTTGACAAATTACTCACCCAGGGTGCAGACAAACTGAGTATGGGGCATCCTGCAGTCTTGAGACGGACAGAGCCTATGCTCCAGGTCTGTGCATCAACCACTAGATGATGCCATACCCTGGGCACAAACATACATCAGCCCTTTCTTATCTTTCTCCTTAAACTCCTTTTCTGTAGACTTGTATGCAAGAATCTTGGGCTGAAGAGAGCAAGAAAGAAGGAAAATAGCTAGTGCTAAGTAAAGATAGGAGAAGACTTGGGATTCCCAGTGTCCCTTTCACACTCTCAATCTTCCCTTATTTTTAAAAATGAATTCAAGGTCTTAGTGGTCAAACATTGGAACAGGCTGCCCAGGAAGGTGGTGGAGTCACCATCACTGGAAGTGTTCAAAAAACACGTGGACGTGGCACTTCGGGACATGGTTTAGCAGGCTTGGTGGTGTTGGGTTGATGGTTGGACTTGATGATCTTAAAGGTCTTTTCCAGCCTTAATGATTCTGTGATTCTGTGATTCTGTCTTTACTGTCTTCTTTAAAACAGGTTTTCTGTCTCCCCAGTCATCATCTTCTGCTCATGCTCCCTATCAAACATGTTTTCTGGATGAAATCATACCAGTGCCTTATGCAAGGGTATTATAGCTTCCTTATCTGTACTGGGAGTACCCACTCTGCTACAGGCAAGACAATCCATGTAGTCTGATCATCTGCATTTCCATACCTTTATATCAATCAATCACCTTGGGCTAAAAACTGAGAAAAATAGTATCTATATTTTCTTTTGAACCTTGCTTCTTTCCCCGCTTCATAGAAAGTTTAGTTCTTTTTTCTATTCACATGGCTGAGAAGCTTTGTATTATTTGTTCTAACTTCCTTTGAAATGACAAGCTGAATTAGACTTCTGGCAAGAGTTTTGGACTTTATTCTTAAATTTCCTGTCCTCCAAGATGTAGCTTTCATGATTTTTCCACTCCTTATAGAGTCTTATTATTCTGAAATACTTCTTATGTGATTACTCATTCAATTATAAACAAAGCATTCCTTATTTGTTTTTAATCTTATTTAAAATTCCTCCTATCCTTGAAATTTCCTGATATTTTAGACAAATCTGATTGAGAGAAATTTCATTCAGATTCAAATTTAAGTTCCTAATTTCTGCACGTCTATTGATTCCACTACTTAAGTCTCTCAATTTCACTATTTGTCTTCTCAGATAGGAACCTTGATCTATTTTCTATTTATTTCTTGATGTAATTTAACTGGAATAATCTTGATGTCACTTAATTCAAGTTATTTTCTATGGCTGTGTTCTATAACATCCTTGGTTTACCAAAGCAGCTCCAAAAATAGGTTTATTCACTATACAGTCATGAAGCCAGTAAGACGTAAAATTATCTACTAATACATCCAGGAATAATTGAGTTCTACCAAGATTTGTTTCTCTAGTTTTTTGAGATGGTTGAATTGTTGAGAAATTACTCATTTGTTATTAATTTTATAACTAGGAAGTTTTCTGACACTGATACAATTCCCAGTAGTATTAATCATTGTAATAATTTCAAGGCATTTATATATTATATATCCATATCCAATTCTGATCCTAGAATCTATAGCAGGTTTTTAATATCGCCTCTAGACGACATGTTTTAGAGAAACTTTAAAGTAATTTTGATCCAAACTGAATGTCTGAGTCCATTTTTAGATATAGTGCCACATTGACATAGAATGCTAGTCCACTGCCTTTGAATTTATTTCTCTCCTACATGAAGAAATTACACTTTTCAGTGCCCTTGGGTATATTTAATTAATGATGATATTTCACAATGTTTTTGAAATCCTTGTAATAATTATTTTACAATACAGACATCACCATCTTATTGCCCAGACTCCTTGCTTTAATAGGGAAATATTTCCATTTCTTTTAGGTTTCGCTCTCCTTAATAAGTCTTTAAACCAACTGTTAACTATCAGACTGCGGTTCCTAGAAGTATCAACACTTTCTTCCATTCAATATTCTGATGATCTAGCATGCTTTTGCTCATCATGAAAATTTTTTGTCATTTTGTCATGATTGTCCAAACACAGAGTACAGACAGGCAAAGAGAAAGTAATTTATCTTTGGAAATTCAAAGCAGCTTGGACTGGTGAGCAGAGAATCAAGTTAACTGCAAGAGAGAGGACATGAAAGGCATTTAGAGGAGAAGAAAAACACTGGACAACCTCAGTGGTACAGAAATGGAGTGGGATAGGCAAAATGGACCATGAATCTGAAGGTGAGTGAGGATTGTGGCACTAAAAGATAAAGAGACTAATCAGAGGGGAAAAAACAGGAACCAAAAGAAGTGTTAGGGAGGATGTGGCTTCATGGCCTTTTATGATGCAGTGACCACACCAGTGGAAAAGGGAAGAGCTACTGATGTCTATCTGCACTTCTGTAAGGCCTTTGACACAGTCCTCCACAACATCCTTCTCTCTCAGTTGGAGACAGATGGATTTGATGGGCGGACTGTTGGGTGGATGAGGAACTGGTTGGATGGTCACCTCCAGAGGCTGGTGGTCAATGTCTCAATATCCAGATGGAGACTGGAGATGCATGGTGTCCTTCAGGGCTCCGTATTGGGACCAGTACTCTTTAATACCTTCATCAGTGACATAGTGGGATCGAGTGCACCCTCAGCAAGTTTGCAGATGGCACCAAGCTGCATGGTGCGGTTGACACCCTTGAGGGATGAGATGCAATGCAGTTGGACCTGGACAAGCTCAAGGCATGGACCCGTGTGAACCTCATGAGGTTCAACAAGGCCAACTGCAGGGCCCTGCAACTGGGTTGGGGCAACCTCAGTATCCATACAGGCTGGGGGATGAAGAGATTGTGAGCAGCCCTGCCAAGAATGACTTGGGGGTACTGGTGGATGAAAAGCTGGACATGAGCTGGCAATGTGCACTCACAGCCCAGAAGGCCAACCACATCCTGGGCTGCATCCAAAGCAGCGTGGCCAGCAGGTCAAGGGAGGGGATTCTGACCCTCTACTTCGTTCTGGTGAGACCCACCTGGAGTCCTGCCTCCAGCTCTGGAGAGGAGAAGGCTCCAGGGAGACCTTACTGCAGCCTTCCAGTACTTAAAGGGGGTTTAAGAAAAAGATGGGGACAGACATTTTAGCAGGGCCTATTGCCATAGGACAAGGGGTAATGGTCTTACATTAAAAGAGGGCAGATTTTTGACTAAGGAAGAAATTTTTCACAATGCAATGGAGAAACACTGTCCCAGGTTGCCCAGGGAGGTGGTAGATGCGCCATCCCTGGAAACATTCCAGGACAGGTTCAATGAGGCTCTGAGCAACCTGGTCTGATTGAAAATGTACCTTCTCATCAGGGGTGTTGGGCTAGATGACCTTTAAAGTTCCCTTCCAACCCAAAGATTCTATGATTCTGTGATTCTATGTGACTGGAATTATGAGAAGACCAGAAGACAAGTATATTTGGACTAGTGTAAAGGTAGTCTGAAGGAAATGAAGAGTCACTGGAACAATGGGCTTAGAAGAAACCTTGGATTCCTGTACTTCTGCATTCCTCTGCTGTGAGCAGATGTCTTTCCAACTGACTGAAACGGAGTGCTCTCCAGTGGCTGGCCCACATGCAGAATGACAACCTGCCAGCTGATGAGCCCTGTGACATGCCGTTTAAATCTCTTGATAGAATATTTATTTTTATAATGACTATCACTTAAGGAAGTGAAGAATTTGGAAAGTTTTACACTGAAACTCGTGACATTAACAAAGCATTAGGAGAAACATTTATCAGGTAAGGATCTGCCATCCATATATGCAACCTCTGCATGCTGCTAAAGCTTTAAGTCATATATTTGTATACCATGTTTTCAACAGCTGGAAGATTGCCACTATTCTATGCAGATTCTGTGCAGTCCTGAGGTCAGAGCTTTTTCTCTCATTTCAGATTCTCTCTCTTAAACATATATGCAGATAAAGGTGCATGTATGTATTCATTTCCTTGTGCTGGGTACAATGCCAGCTTATTTCTCTGATAAATAAAACAAAATTTTTTACTTGAGAAGGAAAAAAGATCCCTCGCTTTACAGTAATCATTATAATGTTATGAATATTTAATTCATCTTTTTAATGCAGCATACATTTCCACCAGAGTTCAGCAGAATTGTTATAGATTTAAGTCACCATGTCTTTTGCTTTGCATGTCTTTTACTTTCAAAATTACTAGTTTTAACTGAACAATGGCAATTTCTATGACTAGTTATGGCAAATGTATTCACAAGGATAAATAAAGGGCTCTCATCTCCTCTACAGGTTGCCTAATTTTGCTATTTGAGAAAAAAATCTGTCATATTAAAAGCACTGACATCATCAGGTTCCCTGGGTGAAACAACCAGGAATGAACAAACTCTACACAGAGGTGATTGAATGTCATTTTTTTCAGAATCATTCCCTTTCTGTATCACAGACTTGAGATAAGATTATGTGTAAAGTTAAAATGCCATATTTCTTCTTTAAGACTTTCCCTTACATTTTAAATTTAATTTTCAGAAAGAGCAAATGAATTAATTAATTTAAATGTTAAAATTAATTCTTAAATCAATTGGGGTAATATTCAACTTATCTGATGATAACTGTCTAAATGCAAGTTGTATAGTGTCAGCTAGGTATCTTGGCTTCTTGAGCTGCAAACACTTCTAAAAAGGCATTTGTTCCCGCTAAGAAAAACATCAAACATAATAGGGTTGAAACTTTCTGAAGACGTTGATTTCTGTCTGCTAAGCATAGAGGAAACCCAAATGATCAGGACTGGATCATACCCATATCTTTTAGAGGGAAAAATAGTTTAACAATTTCTCCCTTTATGTTGTTATATATTCACAAAAAAAAATGGTATTTTTGTATCATAAATTATGTTTTAAGACTGTAATCCACAGTGATGTATCACAGGCTACTGATTGGAATCATATGTATGTTTAGTAGTATAATTAATTCCCTAATTTTTCAGATAAAGCATAATTGTATCAGAATCGGAAAGTCAAAGAGACTAAAACTTCAAAATGAAATATATTTTTCTGGTGATAAATCCAAATGTCTTTCTTTCATGAGGAAACATATGTGTCTATTTTTTTTCATTTTGATTCATCAGAAACTTATGGTAGTGAGCAACCTAACGAAACAGTGATGACTGGTGGGGAGCGTGTGTTACAGGAACTGTGTTTTATTACAGAGAGTTTGCAAAAGAAATCCTTTTGTTCAGGTAGTTACAGCCTCTACATTTTTAACAGTTTACTATCACATTTCTTCAAACAAACAAGATTTTCTTATATAATTTTCTGTTCTTTCATGTCCTTCTCCCTTCTTATGCCTTGCATCTTCATCTGCTGCGTTCTAATTGCTAGGGAAGGCAGACAAGATGCCCCATTGGGAACAGATGGCTTTCTGGAAATCTACCAACAAGGACTACTCCTGGAATAGATTTCATCTGCAGGCCCCACACAGAGGTAATATATGATACCTACAAATAGATAGTGCTCCAAAGGCTTAGGAAGGAAAAAAATACATCCCCCTGGAGTTCTTAAAGCCTGTTATGACCACAACTTGCCAACAGAAAGGCAGGCATAAAAAAGAATCCTATATATAGCGTTCAATTTTTGAAGTTAATTTTCTATACTTCCATATCAGTCCCTATGGTAGGGACAGCTATGCTTAAAATGCATTGTTTCTAAAGGGCTGCGCTTTACTTGTCAATGGTGGATTTAATACAAAATTTGAAATCAGCTGTAATGTTATCCTCCTTTAATAAATGGTGTGAGATGTAAGATGATATATGAAAACAATGCTGAAGTCGTCACAGGAATAAAAATAAATAATATAGGAACAAATACGCTGAACTACAGTGACTGTGAAGAACTGTCAATGTTATGTCTTTCGCCTTGGTGTTCTGCACCTTTACCTTACTTTTTTTTGTCATAGACATGAGAGATACTATTTGTAACATTTTATAAAATACGTATTTGCTTTGGTTTGGTTTTCCTCAATCTAAAAAAAAAAATGATGATAACCATATTGTATACGGCTGTTCTGTGTGTCTGGAAAATATTATTCTGAGGTTATGGATGGGACTATAAAACTGAGAGATCAGAGATATACTGTTTATGGTAAAAAAATACAAACTACAAATAGTAAAGTGACAACAGTACTCTGCATCCTCAGGATTCTAACCTCAGCCTTGAAATAACGTGTGGTTTACTTATTGTTCCTGTTCACAAAATAAAATGAATATTAGGGAACTTCATTTTTCATTATTTATGAAACAAAACCCAAAAAATGTTCTCTCTTTTTTTGGCTATGGATAAGAGTTAGTGAAAAGGAATCCTAAACATTCAAATACTAGAGCGCAAGTGCTGGAAAGAAAATATCAATGTTATTAATTTTATCATCGTTTGTAGCAATTCAGAAATGTTGGTGTTTTGAAAAGGAACAATGGCTTGACTGCTTCTTTCCCAAGTGGGTTCATGGTAGTGTTAACACCATTATGACCACCTTTGGAAACTTGAAGAGTTTCCTTTCCATTATAAAGAGAAATTGTATGGAACACTTGGAAACAAAATCAGGAATTAGATGCATATTAACAGTACAAGAAAAACAAAAAAGACAGGAAGATACAACCTTTTGATATAATCATAGACTCATAAAATAGTTTTGGTTCAAAGGAACCTTTAAAGGTCATCTAGTCCAACATCCCAGCAATGAGCAGGGACATTTTCAATCAGATCAGGTTGCTCAGAGCCCCGTCCAACCTGACCTGGAATGTTTCCAGGGATGGGGCATCTACCACCTCTCTGGGAAACCTGTGCCAGGGTTTCACCACCCTCATGTGAAAAATTTCTTCCTTAGATCTAGTTGAAATCTGCCCTCTTTTAGTTCAAAACCATTACCCCTTGCCCTATGTCAACAGGCCCTGCTAAAAAGTCTGTCCCCATCTTTCTCTTAAACCCTCTTTAAGTACTGGAAGGCTGTAGTAAGGTGTCTCCAGAGCCTTCTCTTCTCCAGGCTGAACAACCCCAACTCTCTCAGCCTGTCCTCACAGGAAAGGTGTTTGATCCCTCTGATTGTTGTTGTGGCCTCCTCTGGACCTGCTCCAACAGGTCCATGTCCTGCCTGTGCTGAGGGCTCCAAAGCTGGATGCAGGACTCCAGGTGGGGTCTCACCAGAGCGGAGCAGAGGGTCAGAATCCCCTCCCTCGACCTGCTGGCCACGCTGCTTTGGATGCAGCCCAGGATGTGGTTGGCCTTCTGGGCTGTGAGCGAGTGCACATTGCCAGCTCATGTCCAGTTTTTCGTCCACCAGTACCCCCAAGTCATTCTTGGCAGGGCTGCTCTCAATCCCTTCATCCCCCAGCCTGTACTGATACTGGAGGCTGCCTCAACCCAGGTGCAGGGCCCTGCAGTTGGCCTTGTTGAACCTCATGAGGTTCATATGGGTCTATGCCTTGAGCTTGGTCCAGGTCCAGGTCCCTCTGCATAGTTTCCTGTCCTTCAGGCATGTCAACCACGGTACTCAGCTTGGTGTCATCTGGATAGAGGTACTAAAAGTGGTACTTGCTTTCCTTAGGAGTATTCAGGAGAAATGGAAATGTGGAATAGTAAATATTAGAGCATTTACATTATCATTACAATATTAACTAGAACTGGGTTTTTAGGCTATAAAGGGGAGCAACTATAGAAATGTCATGTGGGGAAAGGAATATTCCTCAGATTTTCAGGCAATCTTTGGACATTTTTACCTCCCCACTATTTGATTAAATCTCATTTGTTTTTGAGATAAGAAGCTGTCAGTTAAGAGGGAAGATGCCAAGTTCTGCACGTAAGCCACATGCACAAAACCACGCCGTGACTGGTGTTCTGGTTACAGTACAGGGCCACATCTTCAAGTGCAAACAAGGAATCCTTGGCACTGCTGAGATGGTTTGTTTCAGCTTGTGTCAGTTGCTAATGGCCCCAAGGAGCAGCTAACATGGCCAAGACAAGGCAGGGCCTCCTTGTCCACACCCTCTTTTCCTTGGCTGGGTGTCATGGACATGGGCGGATTTTTTGGAGAATGTCTTGATGCACAGTGCAGGGGAGTAGTGGACTCACAGTGACGGAATCAATAAAGACTATCGCAGATTAGCTAAGCCCCAGGTACTGGGTATCCAGAAGGATGTGACAGTCAATGACAGTATTTCCCATAAGCAGCCTTGCATCAAGCACTTTCCCCATCACGTAGCCAGAATACCCTGCCTTGGAGCACGTGCTAAGGCATATCTGTGTATGCTTATCACACAAAACAGTTCATCATATGGCTGGAGGCCCATCATCATTGTGAGACCTGATGCATGAGTCTTGCATACTGGGGTTTCAGAAATTTGAAAGGACTTATAATATCTTGTGTTTGTTAAAATTGTTGTCATGGCTTAGCCCCAGCCGGCAACTAAGCCCCACGCAGACGCTCGCTCACTCCTCCACAGTGGGACGGGGGAGAGAACTCGGAAGAGTAAAAGTAAGGAAAACCATGGGTTGAGATAAAGACAGTTTAATAAGTAAAGCAAAAGCCGTGCACACAAGCAAAGCAAAACAAGGAATCCATTCCTCACTCCCCATGGGCAGGCAGGGGTTCAGCCATCTCCAGGGAAGCAGGGCTGCATCACGCGTAATGGTTTCTTGGGAAGACAGACGCCTGCACTCCGAACGTCCCTCCACCCCCTCCATCTTCTTCGTCCCAGCTTTATATACTGAGCATGACGCCATATGGTATGGAATATCCCTTTGGCCAGCCTGGGTCAGCTGTCCCAGCTGTGTCTCCTCCCAGCTCCCCACGCACCCCCAGCCTGCTCACTGGACTGTCCTTGACTGCTCAGCAACAACTCAAAACATCAGCACGTTATCAACATTTTCTCATCCCAAATCCAAAACACGGCCTCACACTAGCTTCTGTGGAGAAAATCAACTCTACCCTGGCTGAAACCAGGACAATTGTTTAAGGAAACAGAAAAGCATGTCAGCAAGGATTTATCTCACCAAAAGTATTTGTCCGGAGTGCATCTCATCCTTATGTAGATGACTAGCAAAGATCAGATGAATCGCACTCTGAGTGTCTCAAATAACTAGAAATAGAGTTCATTAACTTCAGTCTGACTCTAAACTGTGCCATGGTATTATTATTATTTACATTCGTGTACGATGTACAATGTGTCATTCCACTTATCCTACATGTGTACAAGTAGAGTCTTTACAGTCTTAAAATAAGTTAGCGGACACTACAGTGTATAACTGAGAAGAATATAAAGGAATTCCCAGTTAGATCTGGTCACTATGAGACATTTAGAGCCATTACAGATCACCAGCAGCTTTTACACAGTCAAGACTGTTGCAGCAGAAATGAAGGAAGGCCTTGAAGGAAAATGTTGAAGTGTTTTTGCAAACATGCTGGGGCCAGGTGTGTAGGAATGATTTTTCCATTGATGCCAGTGTGTGAAAAACATTTCTATAAGTATCATTCTTTTTCTGTGCACCTTGGAGGAATCTGCAGACTGCAACAATAATTTGGCTAAAAGATCTCAAATTGTCTTCCGAATGTTTTATTGACAAAATATGCTAGATTAGAACATAAAGAAGTGTATCATAGGCAGCAGAGGTATAATTTCCTGTGGATCGTTGTATTAGTTTGTCTCATAAACCATCAAAGACATTAGAGATCACCCATTAAGAGAAGGGCGGTCCATATTCTCAGACAGTTCTTCCACTGCCTTTTCCAATGATGGTAAGGTCTGAGGGTGGAAAGTGCAAGTAATTTTCCACAGATATCTTTCTCCACAAAAGCTGTATCAGCTGAGATTTTTGTCAGAGAAACACTCACTTGATCAGTCATAACTTTCAGCTCTGTTGATCACAGCTGTGTTTGAGTCACTAGTCTAGAGGTAAAAAGCTCTTGCTAACAATTCATTTCTCCAAGAAGATTATAATCTTGAAACTGAAGCAAGACTACATTGCTGCATTTCCCAGTCTCTTAACCATCTCTGTCAGTAAAAGTAGATTGATGTTGTTCCATTTCCTTTTATTATAGCTTTTGACATGGGAGGAAGTGGAATCTTTGCTCTTAACTCTTGGCCGGCAGTCATAACGTTGGGAGGAACACAGCCTTGAATGCAGTAATTAAAATTCAATGCAGCTATTACAGCTAATGTGCATTAATTTGGGCATGTTAAACTACCAAGTGTACGAGGGCTATATTAATATAATTGGCAGTAACAAGGACATCATCTTTAGCAGTGTCACAGATACTGTTAAGCAGAAACTGTGCTCTAAATAGCTTGTTAATAAACAAGATTACGTAGTAATTTTGTCAGTGGCAGGGAATTTGTATTGATAATGTAGCGCACCCCAATTTTTCCAAAATTTTTACACTTCCAATCTAGGTTACAAATTCTAACTACTCAGAGTTGTTAATTCTGAGTCCAAGCAGCTGGCTTTTTAGGAAGAGCTAGAGATAAAAGTGATCAAGAGATCTTAAAGGTTTTCTTGGGATTCAGCTTTTGTGGGTCATAATTCCAGTTGAATAATGAAACTTCCATAGTTTTGGCATCTCAGCTCAGATTTGCTTAAAATATTAATCTGAGATTTGTGTTGGTCAAATTCAAGACGAATTGCGGTTTTCTAATAACACATTGTTCAGGCTTTGAAATGCAAGCATTTAATCTGCAGTATTTCTTTATATTCCTCTGTATTCACTATGGAAAATAGCTGATGTATTACAATTGATAGAATAACATTCCAGCATATAGATATAGTCATTTAGAGCATTTGAAAGGTTTTAGTGGCTACTATAAGGCACTGTAACAGAAAAACAAATACAATGTCTAATTAATCACTCATTGCTGATGGAATAATTAACAGGTAAGTCAACAGAAGCTTCTTGAAACCAGAAGTTACCTTCATTTACATAGTAGATTTAATCTATTCTTCATCTATTATAGTAGCTATTTATTGAAAGTTACTGCCTTAAACTTTAAATGGATACTACCTTTTGAAACAACTTGTAAGCACTACTGTGTAAAATTTAGGAATGAGAGTGCATCACATGCTCAAACATGTATTCTGTAGTACAACTGGTAAAGTAGTTCAGTACTTTTTAGGAAAGAAATAAGAAATGCAAATTGCTTTTGTTTTCCACAGAATCATTCAAATTAGGATAAACACAATCTATTAGATTAACTTTTCTGATAAGATTATTCCAACAATTATTTTCAGGTATGGATTTCAATGAACAAAGTGAAGCCAGATTTTATTCCACATACGTTACAGATGTGCAGCATACTTCCAACAATTCATACAGCCAATGGCCCATTCCTTGATTCCCAGTGAATCATTCTAGTCTCCCCTGTGAAGGAAGTATTTTTAGCTCATGACAAAAATGTAGGTTTTCCGTATAGGACTGTAGATGAAAATCTGCTCATACACAGATAGCGTACGTTCATATTAGTGTATCTGACCCAGATATTATCTGCACACCACAACATATGACTGACCATGTGTCTCACATAACTCAAAATTTCTTCAGTTTATTAAATTTTGTTAAATAATGTGATATTTGTATCATGTGATGAGAGACAGGCAGTATCATGTACTTGAATTACTACGTGAGAATCTATCCCAAGGTGCAGCACTGCAAGGTTACCTCATCATTGTATAGCCAATTAATCTTTGCTATTAGAATAGCATTTTTCAAAATTCATAGAAGATTTGCCTTTTCCTATTTCCATTGTAACTGTTATTCTCTTTGGATATTCTTAGTATTTAGCATTCTCTTCAGTATCTACTCAAACACGTATGAAGAGCTAGCAAATACATTTTTAGTTACTCTATAACCAAGCAGATATATTCCACTTGTAGGAGCTTTCCATCTGAAGTAACACTTTCATCTGCACAGCTGTTTATAATTTTACGCTTTGATCTTCCTTTGTTTGTTTACAGCTTTCTCATATTTTAGAGCCTATAATATATACTCCTTACTACTCTAGAGAAAAATTTTATCTCCAATTTCTATTACCCATTATTTAAGTCACACTGAGTTATTTTGCTGTGATATGTATTAACATAAATATTTGAATTTCATTTACCAACTTACAGGTCTACAGATCTACGAAGCAGCCATATAAACAGCTAAACTACCTTCAGATAGGCAACAGGACTCTTTGCAGTTAGAAGAAAGCTGAGTAAAAGGGAAGGCTCTCACCTAAAGATTTTATGCGAAATCATTCTCACACATAGTCATTCCAATATATGCTCTACTTGTCTGTCAAATTCAGAGAGTATTTGAAAAATTCAACCCTGGGATAAAATCCAGTGTGTAGGCTTTTTTGTCCTATCAGTAGTCTACAACAAATTAATATGTCACAACCAAAGAAATGAGACTGACTGCTTGAATTTCTAAACGTCCTGAAGCAAGATGATCTTGAGAATTCACAAACAAATTCATGGTTACAGCAAAGGACAGTTGAAATTGGAATGTATTGTGTTTCTAATACAGTATCAACACAATCATCCATCTCAATCCAGCATGAAATGCTTATTTATAGTAGCTACGAAATGCAATATTTCCATATATTTTCTTTCTGATATAATCTATAGACCACACTTTTCTGTTAGTTGGGGTTTCCATTTTTCCTGTAAGATTTCAAATAAAAATACCTTTCATGAACTGTCCATTTTGAAAGAAGCTACGACCATCTATCAAATATGATTTTAAAATAATATGAAGGAGAAAAATTATTACAATAATTTTTAAAATGCAAAGAAGATATTCATAAGACCAAAAGATGAAATTTTAATAGCTATTAAATAGCTTTCCTCTTAGTCTTATGTAAGCAAGTACATTGTAACTTCATTTGGCACTTCATAGTCATTGTCAACAAGAACTCATTAGCAGTTTTTCATCTACAGGAAGTTAAAAAGGTTGGATGAATAAAATAATATTTTTCATGAAAATGTATCATCTATTTATCTATCTACAAGCATCATTCATTGTTTTGTAAACAATACGAATGTTTCAAAATTTCAGTTAGGATCCTGATATGGAGTAAACCAATCTTTTCTGAAAGGGAACATGCCAAAAAGAAAATGGGGCTGTGAACTATTTGAACATAAACTAGAAAAAAGGTCAATTCAACACAGAAGAAACACATTTATTGCGATTAAGTTGAAATTCTTTATTTTTCTTTTCTTGATCTAAATATCATCAGTTCTTACTGTCTGAGAAATAATATTTTTTCTGGTTTTATATTAATGATTAGAGGCCTGGAAAAAAATATAAAATGAAAGAATAACTTATAAAATGAAATTTAAATGAAATGTTGACACCACCCGTAAAAGTGGGTGGTGTTCTGAAATTTCAATTAATTTCAAGTTGTTGGTTTGGGATTTTTTTAATAAAAACAAATTTGTACTAAGAAAACCTAGGAAAAACAAAGCCAAATAAACCTAAACAAACAAAAAAAGCCAACCAAAAATACCCAGAAAAGAAGTGCTGTATTCTGGTCAGTTCTTTGATACCCACTATCAGGAATCCTTAGTATGAAAAGTAGGGGTGGGTATTTCCAGCTGCAGAGTTCCTGCAGAGTTCCCAGCCAACACTGAAACAAAACAATGGGTCTAAAAAAAACCCCCAATATAATAATTTTCTTTCAGTTTAAAATAAAAATACTTTTTTTTGTGTGGGATTAGGGGATCTGAATATCATACTTTCTCAAGGAAACCCTTCAAGGATTGAATGATAGACACAGGTAAATTTGAAGGGTCACTTAGAGGTTCCTACAGGGCTGGTTGGCTGGCTAACTAACTAACTAACTAACTAACTAGCTTAGCTGCCTGCCTGCCTTCGAGGATCTTGAGGCTTTAAGCTTTGCAATGATGGATCAGCAATGCCTAAACACCTGGGACTGAGCTCAGCATAGTTTGCAGTTTCTCATTCTCTGTATCTCATTAGAACTAGAGAGAATTTATGTCTGACTCACCTGGATCTGAAATCAAATCAATTAGCATTTGTAAAGTACTCTGTGAACATCAGCCGACAAATTCCACAGAAAATAAAATACGCACATGAAAATTGTCAAACATTTCATGTATCTGGAAGTCTCTTTAGAAGTTAGTTAAATAAGTTGAAAGGAAGAATCTATATGGTAAAAATGCACAATCAAAATAAACAGCCTTTGTTATACAGCATTACATAATTTTGGTTTACAGACATATTCTGTTGCGGCTGATAATAAGCCTTGCAGTGTGAATGTGAATGTAAATGAAGTGCTAAATGATGAATTACACCACTCCGATTACACATCAGAAACAACATCCTTTATCTAGGATGTTAGTGCCAAGAATATTACTTAATACAACAGGAAGGGTTGAAGGGAAATGGGGAAAAATGCAGTGTAAGTACAGCATTATTCAATAGCAAATGCAATGTGTAGACAGGGTATTCTTCTGTATCAGCGTGTTCAGAGTACACATTTGCATTATTCTCTAGGTTCTTTTAAGATATTTTTGGAGAAAATGTTTGATGAAAGATTGTGTTTGATTCATTCCATATTTTCCTTCGGTTTATCAATAAAAAACCTTTAAACCAGATGGAAAGAAGAGGTAACCAATACCATAGCCTCAAACTAAGTATTCAGATCCTGATCTAGTTAAACACTTAAGCATATGTTTAGCTTTAAATATGTGTGTCCCATTTTGAGATTATTTGTGTGCTTAAAGTTAAGCATATATCCGCATGCTTTGTTTATCAAAGCTGAACTGAGCCACGTCCAGGCATAATGCACATGTAATACTTAGACCTTTAAAACACTTAGCATTTTTAGTCTAATTACCAGCAAAAGAGTAGTGTCAATTCATTTACTTTCTGTATCTTCTCTGTTTCCAGCATGTTCCACATTATCAATCTACCTCTTAATCAGCTCTTCATTCATTATAAGCATATATAACATTGCATCAAACATTAAACGAACTGTTCTGGTTTCCCCTCTTAAATCAGCAGAAGTGTTTGTCCAAGGCCAGATGTTTTACACAAACGCGTGTTTTTAGTCTCTAGTATCTCTAAAGCAGAGGGCCACACCAATGCACTTCTTCCAAGTCTGGATTCTCTAAGTATTGTCACATGCTGATCACCACTGGTATCTACAGAAAGTCCTTAAATTCTATCTGTCTTCTCTACTTCTTTAACTTTCACTGCAAGAAGACGCCATGTATCATCTCTGCAATAATTTCTGTTGTTTCAAGGAAAATATTCTACGTTGTATAACACTTCCTCAGATGAAGAGGACATTATCACTGCTTATGCATTTTTGAGCCAAGTTATCTGTCCTAAGTAAAAAACTACCACTCTTTGTATGAGAGAGCCAACGGATGTCACTCCCTGCTGATCATCACTGGTATCTACAGAAAGTCCTTAAAGATCTATTTCTATCTGTCTTCTCTACTTCTTTAACTTTCACTGCAAGAAGACGCCATGTATCATCTCTGCAATAATTTCTGTTGTTTCAAGGAAAATATTCTACGTTGTATAACACTTCCTCAGATGAAGAGGACATTATCACTGCTTATGCATTTTTGAGCCAAGTTATCTGTCCTAAGTAAAAAACTACCACTCTTTGTATGAGAGAGCCAACGGATGTCACTCCCGCTTGCTCAAATTCTCATAGTCTTTTCCACTGGGATAATAATAACGTGGAGAAAACCTGCATTTACTTCTTGGCTTGTTCTTTCCCACTGCCACTGGGGAGCAGCCGTAGCCATTACAACAATGAGACACTGGGAAAAAAAGTGTTGAAGAGGTCAGGTATGCCAGCTAAACCATGAATATCTGTCCAGGTCTTTCAAAAGGATTGCCTTCGTGATACCATTTACCACTTTGATAATAAAACTTCAAATGCAACACAAAGAAAAACATAATCTAGCTCGAGTACTGGCACTTGCTCCACCAAGCTAACAGGAGGATCATGGAGTAAAAAAACTGTTTAGTCACATAAGCCACCAGATATTAAAGGGAACACACACAGGGAGCAGATCTGGAGGAGTAAGTGTCATTGTTACTTTGCCGCATTTGAGAACAGACCACTTTTTAAACCATCTTGTTGCTTTTGCTTTCCTTTCATCTGCGGCCCATAGCCAAGGCTTTTGAGGAACTCAAACCGGGACTGTGGCCAACTGCTACAAAGGTTGTTATATGGTTTCCGAATTATGTTCTTGGGTAAGGCAGATGTTGTTTAAAATACTGCATGCAAAACACTAAAATAAGAATGACCAGTAAAGCAAGTAACTACAACAGCACATTCCCCAGAATAGATTTTATCCATCATGTATATTTGGCAGCTGGTCTCTGAGTGTTGTGCTAAGTGAGAAAAGAGGGGGGGAAGGAAAAAGAAAAAAGGAACCTTTTAAAAAGAATCTGAACGTCCTAAAGGCCAAGATGGAAAAGTGCGTTTCCTCAAGAAAATGCCAGGAACTATTCTTCTTACTGTCCCATACTTTTCCAATTGCTCATTATTTAATTATAGTAATTTTATGGCATCTATTGTTACATTTCCTTACGGGCAGAAAGAGAACAGAAAGTCTTTATCTAAAATTGCATTTATTTTAAACTGAGAGAATCACAAAACAAGGAAGAACAAAACTAAAGACTTGAAGTGCTTAACGTACCATGAGCTGGATGGAAGCAGAAAAGAATTCATTTCTTACTAAACTAGCTTTTTACAAAAGTAAAAAATACGCATAGCCGCTCCTTCAACTGAAGCATTTGTACAGTGTCACACTTGTGTTAAGGAGGCTTCTCCAAAATCTTTCTTCCTGCAGCCAATGCTCTTTACCCCAAGCTTTATGAAGATTATCATATCTGGAGGCGGCACTGTGAGGATTATGCCCTCTCAGTTTCAATACTTTGTACTGAAATCTATGAATCAAAGACTTGCCCAGCATTTCATGGACAGAAGTTTAATTGTTGGAGTTATACTAGAGGCATTCTGTTAGACTGGCAGGGACAATTAAACTCAAAGTACTTGTATATAATATTTGTGATGTAAACACATGTATACGTAACTTGCGTGCAAACCTAGTAACCTATAAAGCAAAAGCAAAGCCTGAGAAATTACCTGCTCTATTTTCAGCAGAATTGTGCCTGGCTAAACATGGGCAACATACTTTTTAGGCATCTAACAGTTTGGCTATCACCCAAACAACCTGCTTCCATTTCAAGTTGTGCCTTGGAGATGAGTGCCCCTACCCCCCAGACAAAACAGGCAAAATCAGGGGGGAAACAGGGATAGTAAGTACTGAGACTGAGTGATTTTTCAACTTCTGGTCTGCAGATCCGTGGGTTACTAAGAAAAAGAAACTCACTGCCCATAGCCTCCGCTCAGATCAGAAGTTCCTGGAAAAAGCAGGCTAGCTACAGAAAGAGAAGGAATTTTGCAGCAAGCGTCCCCTCATAACGCTCTCCCATGTAAATAACCTGCCCTGCCGATAACCTGCAGATCTTCTTACAGATAACCTGCAGGTTACAAGCAGGGAAACACAGTACTACTGAGTCATACTCCCAGCCCCCACCTATGCCTAAATCTCTAACAGCTAATAAAAAAAAGGAAATTGCTAAAATGAAAAACAAAAGCCTTCTTTCTCAAGGAAAATTTTGTTCCCACAGAAAACTAAAATACTGGAGACTCTCTGGTGACATCTAGGCTGCACTACAGGTACATGACACGTTACCGCCTGGGGTTTGGTGGCTCAGGCCAGGACACTACATGTCTCTCCTTCAACAGGGTAGCTTTGGTTTCAACAGGGCCTGGAGGCAGACAAGATGTCCATCCAGACTTGGGTGTGGGCATTATTCCCATGTCCCACAGTTCAGACATAGTATTGAGAACCTACTAAATATTCTTCTATTGCTTTAGATTTTATTTGCAAAGTGTCTAGAGGTGATAGTGCTGGGTGTGTGTACGTGCATTGTTATCACAGATATGTATGTCATATTGGGTTTATGCAGCCATAAAAGCATTTATTGGAATGGAAAGAAAAAAAGGCTTTTCTTCTCCATCTGTACACTTGTTAACTTTTGTCTTCCTGCTAACAATGAGCAATGTAGAAAGATAACCTTGAAATGGACAATACTGTCTACAGATCCTGAAGGTGATTAAAGATAAGAATTTGTCTCCCTTGAAGGCAGTGAAATCTCAGTATTTTTCCTTCTTCTCTTCCTTCTTCACAATGTTTTGGCAAACTACACATTCCCTGCTGTATCTTCTGCTGTCATCTCTTTTCCCTTGAACTTACATGCCAAAGAGGCCATTATGGTTCTGATGTACCATACTTTTCTGTTTCAGTTAACGTGCCTTATGAAGGGACGATGATATTATTTCTTCCTGCTCACTCTTCTTCTGCAAAGAGTGTGTCATCAGCTCAATGACTTTGTTCCTTTTTTCACTCTGATAATGTCTCTGCTCAACTTTGTCTTCCTTGCATAAAATGTACTCTGCAATGCTGATTTCTAAACTCAAGCTGGAAAATTATAGTGCAAAAAGATGATCAGCCTGGGACAAAAGGGAACGATTTCAGCCAGCCTCTACAACTTAGTATGTCTCCAGAACACTTTCTTTCAAGTTTGCAAAGGCAGGAGAAGGTCTTCACACCACTTCAATTGTACAGATAAAAAAAAGAGAAAGGTTTCTGTAACTCCAGTGTCAAGCCCTGATCCTGCAAGAACGCTTTGCAAATTACTAAACTGTGCACATGTGAAGAGGCCTTGCAGAGATTGCCTAACTGTGTTTGTAGAATCAGTCCTTAAAAAAGATTGTTAAGGTAAAGTCAGATAGAAGTACAAGTCAGAATCACAGAATAGTTGAGGTCAGAAGGGACCTCTGGAGATTGTCTAGTCCAACCCCCATGCTCAAAGCAGGATGACCTACAGCATGTTACTCAGGACTGTGTGTGGTCAGATTTTTAATATCTCCACAGATGGAGACTCCACTACCTTGCTGAGCAATCTGTTGCACCCTTATAGAAAAAGAGTTTTTTCCTTGTGTTTAAATAGAATTTTGTGAATTTTAATTACCTCAAGGTCTGGCTCCATCTTTCTTCCCATTAGGCATTTATACATATTGATAAGATCCACCTGAGTCTTCTCTTCTCCAAGCTGAACAGTCCCAGCTCTGTCAGCCTCTCTTCATATGAAAGACCCTCCAGTCCCTTCATTGTCTTTGTGGCCCTACACTGAACTCACACCAGGAAATCCATGTCTGTCTTGTCCTGGGGAGCCCCAAACTGCAGCACTCCAGACGTGTCTCACCAGCATGGAGCAGATGGGAAAGATTACCTGCCTTGATTTGCTTTTCTCATGCAGCCCATGGTGTTGGTAGCCCAGACTGCTGCAAGAGAACATTGTTGGTTCATAGTCATCTTCTTGTCCACCAGGACCCTAAGATCCTCCTCTGCAAACCTGCTTTCCAGCTGCACAGCCCCCAGCCTATCCTGGTGCATGGAGTTATTCCTCCCCAGATACAGAACTTTGCATTTCCCTTTGTTGAACACCATGAGATTCCTGTCAGCATGCTTCTGAAGCCTGTCAATGCTGCCTGAATGGCAGCACAACCATTTGGGTGTATCAAGCACTCCTCCTAGTTTTATATCATCTGCAAACTTGCTGATGATACACTCTGTTCCATCAGCCAAGTCATTAATGAAGATGTTAAGCAGTATTGCCCCCAGTATCATCCAGGGAACACCACTGGTGACTGGCCCCCAGCTGGATGTTGTGCCACTGATTACAACCTTTAAGCCTGGCACATCAGACAGTTTTCAGTCTACCTCACTGTCCTCTTATCCAGTCCTGCTTTTCCAGTTTGTTTATGAGGATCTTCTGAAAGACAGAAACCTTACAAAAGTTAAGGTGAGCAACATTCACTGCTTTCCCCTCATTTTCCAAGCCAGTTATGTCATTGGAGAAAGCTATCAGATGAGTTAGTGAGGTATGAAAAGCTACTTAAGGGATCATGCAGCCATTTACATGTATGTGTGTATACGTTCATATATGTGCATATTTAAAATACATATTGAGACATAAAAAGGTGCAGAAAATACTAAAGACACAAGTTAACAATATGTAGCTCATTTTAAAAATAACTTTATGTGGACTGTCCTGATGATAGGAAGGATGACGACGGGATACTTGGGAAATCTTCACCTCTGCCCAGGCTAGATGTGATAGGCAGGAACCATTCCAAGCACAAGCTGCCAGTGGGATGATTTCCATAAAGTCACAGCTATGACGTAGTGAAAAAATGATCATAATTTAGAGCACTAGCACAGAACAAAATGTCTTTGCATCCAAGAAGAAGCATCTTCTCACCTCTTCAAAGAAGCACAGCTGATGTTACAGCACGGGCTTTCCCCTGGAGGCAGAGACAACAGTCCTCGTGCCGTTTCTCCCCTGGAAGCGAATCTCACTTTCCCAGCAGCAGACAGCCTTATAGCTCCAGTGCAGCTAGTTTGGTCTTGTTATTTGTAGTTGGAACTAAAGAACTGGGTTCTCACTCAAATCCTTCTATTCTCAAGGTAATGATGTTTTGGTCTTAAGAAGATTTGCAAAAGCAGAAGACACTTTCTCAAAACTGGAATTTAATATCAAAATAATCAAAGTAAGAAGAGAGAAAGAAAGAAGGGCTTTAAACAACTAAATCATCTCTATGTAAAGCCCTTCCAAACTGAGTCAGTTGGAATCTTAGAGCATGAAATAAATATGCTGTACATAGTTTCAAACACCATCATTTTTCGTTCAACAGAGTGATTTCTGGAAGTCTCTTTAACACATTCATATTTTAAAGCATATCTACTTACAGTATATGCATTGTATAAAAGTAGAAGGTGAAGAGGAAAGAGTTAAGTAGAGAGTGTGCCACAAGCAAATGCAAAATAAAGGGGGGAAGTGTGGAAGGAGTTGCCGAAAGACAAGTCTGTGTCTGTCAAAACATGAGAATCAGAAATGATTAGAGTCCAAATTACAAGTCTGTCTGTCATGAAGCATGATAGATGTAAAATACAGGAGAAGGCAAATGACAGTTAAAGAACAAGCTGGAAAAACTTTTGCCAAAAAAGAAAAATCACAGAAAAGTAGCCTGACACAGCTAATCAAATTAAGAGAGCTCTTCTTGATGAAGAATTGCTTATTGCAAATAACAGAGAAGCAGGCGATGGAACTTAATGAACACTCTGAACATCACTGTTTACTGTTTGAATCATTATCACTGAATCCATAGCCAATTGGATTGGGAAGAAGTTCAGAAGTTATCTGAAATATTCTGTCCACCTGGACAGAAATTTGTTTGGCACGACATAGTTCATTCATGTCTGTGAAGGACAGACTTTTTCTGCTAACACTCCTGAATATATCATAATTAGCTAACATTCTTTCAATTAAGTGACACGTAGGATAGATATTTAAAAAGGTGTGATATCCTAGAAGTTAAGTTTCAGTGTGACTGGAAAGGACACTCTCTTCATATCCGTATTTTATATATGGCCTGACTTATAAAACACCCAGCTTGTCTTTCATCCAGGTTTCAGGCTAGGATGTAGATAATATTGGCTTTACAAATAGGTTTGTGGAACAAACAAAAAAAACCTGAGGCTGTATGTCAAAATTCCATTTCCAATTTAGACTTGCCAAACTGTCAGTATATTTGTTATTTTTCTTAAAACCCCAACTGCTAAAATCAAGAGAAAGTAGATTAATTTAAACTTTTGTTTGAAAAGATGGTTTAGACACCTTGTAGGGTGAATAGCCTGAAATTGTGAAATAAGCAATGCAAATTACTTAGAAACCAGAAAGGAAAGTAAAAAAATGCAATATCCATTAAAAGCCAAACCAAACCAAAACCAAAACCAAAACAAAAAAGACCCTACCCAAACAAAACCAACCTTAAATGATTTTTACGGCAAATCCATTATTTTCTGAACCTTGCTTATCAGTTTGGCAAAACTTCATATCTGAAGCACTTTGGTAATCTGGGGAAGATCAGAGAGAAGTTATTATACTGAATTTTAAACAAAGATGAGCTAGCTCATACATTTGAATTTATGTCCCAGTTCAGATTCTAAATTTTGAGGTTTCCAGATCCAAGATTTTGCATTGCACTCACCACTAGTTTGTGTTGATGCATAAATACGACTGAGTGGAAGAGTGGGGGGACAAGGAAGCAAACTCACTGCTATCGTTGTGTACAGTGACAAGTTTTCTATCAGCCGTTTTGTTCAGCAGCTAACAAGTATCTTTTGTACATACAGATTGCTGAGAAGAGGTAGCAAAGTTACTCCTCTGGGAACATGAGGACCCAGCTTTCAGGCAATGTGTCTAAGTGTATTTGTGTGTGTGTGTCCCCGCCTGTGACTGGATGTCTAACTTTAGCCCCAAAGGATGTGTTTCCATTCTACCTGAACCACCTGAAGTGCCGAATATCCTTCAGAGACAGAACTTCCAGCATTCATAGCACCTTGTTGAGTCTTATCTATGCTTGCAGTTGACAAATCAGTAGATAATGATACTTGCTGAGGTCATATCATCCAGTAAGCAATAACTTTCAAATTTGCCCTCAGCTAAACAAAGCTGAATAAGCAGACTGCTTTTGCACTTAATGAAGGCTAGAGCAATTTAAGAGATGTTCTATTTATATTGATTAGTAATGGCCTTACACTGCCCCTGAAACTAGTCCTCCTCTAAAGCACTGGAGGAGCTAGTATCTGTAGCAGATGTCTTTTAAAGTTACACCAATAGTTATCATATATTCACACACAGTATAAAATGAAACAATAGTGCCTAGAATGGCTTCAACTTGCCAATCTCTAACACCTTGCACATAAGGAAATCCTTTAACAATGGAATGAAGTCCAAGCTAAACAGAGCAGGATTGTTTTGAAGGATGGCTCATTTCCTACTTCTGGCTCTTTACTGTTGATTATTTAAGCACTCATTTCACTTTATAAATGGAAACTGAATCATAGTTTACCACTGGAAAATCATTGGAAATCAGAGTCCATTCGAGTCACAGACATGGCTATTTCCTCTCTGGACAGGAAGGCTATGCTCAAATGGTCCTTTCGGGAGCTCTGAATGATAAAAAGCCTGTTTCTATCCTCCTTCAAAAAGATCTGTGTAGTGTTTTCATATTTCACTTCGGGGAAAAAAAAGTCAGGATGTCCCTCTCCAAACATGGATGTTAAAGCAGGAAAAAGGAAAGGTGAATATACATTTTCTACTTGTCTAGACAGCATAAAGTCTGTTTGCAAACCTGTAACGAGACAGCCCCTGTAGCTTCTCACTTCCCCCTTTATAAGTTATTCGTCTTTATTTATTTTCATTTATATACAAGAAAAGACTGGAAAAGGCAGGTCTATGGCTGTAGGCACCTGTGACTATTTTTGTAAAAAAAAATTATAATACACAGTTCCTTTCAGTTCATCTAAAAATGCTAACCATTTCCAGATAGAAGCTAAACAATTAAAATACCCCCACGCTTTCCCTCTTGCACTAGCTTCTGTCCTTCTCTAAGAGATGGAGAAATCAGATGGATTTCACTGTTTATTCTAAAAAGCAAGTACAGGCTATTTGTGATAAGCTCTAAAGTTCAGAGGCTGTAAAGGAAGATTTTAAGAGTTATCCAAAGCTGGTAGTCTCAGTGAGTCTGAAAGCAGAGGCAGCAGAGTTGGACTGGGGAAGCCTAGGGAAGACTGGCTGCTGATGGGATGGACAAGGCAGATACAAGTACTGCAGGGCTGTAGGTCCTACTATTCAAACCACAGCCATGCCAGTATCATATGCACAGAGAAGTTGTTTTCTATCACATGAGGCACTTGATCAAATAGCAACTTCTGTCTCCTAGATGTCTACAGTTGTTTCGATTCCTTCATTATCTCCAGATAATGAAGGAATTATTCCTTCTCCTGGAGAAAGGCACTTTTTATAGCACAGTTCCTCCTCAATTAGATGTCCCTAACAGGCCAGATGAATCACATTTTTAAAATACTTTTTTTCTTTTTTTTTCCTATACAGGGGGCACAGGTTGACTGGCTTAGACATAAACATCCACACTGCAGACTTCTGAAGTTTTTGACTACTTCAATGGCAAACACTTGTCACAGTATTCCAGGTACCCTTTTACAAGTACTGAATAGGGTGAAGTGCTCACTCTGGTCCTTTTCTTCTAAGTTGCTTTCTAGTTCCCCAACCTCTACTGTTGCATGGGATTACTCTATCCCAGATGCAGGACTTTGCAGTTACCTTGGTTGAACTTCATGAGGTTCATGTCACCCCATTTCTCCAGTTTCTGGGGTCCCTCTGAATTGCAGCTCTACTCTCCAGAATATTGACTGTTCCTTCCACATCACTGATCTTGATGAGGATGCAGTCCATCCCATCACCCAGATGTAAAAAGTACTGGTCTCTGTATTGATCCCTGAGGAAACTGGCTGCCACTTGCACTTCATAGCACAGATCAAAATCCTTTGAGACTGGTTGTCCAGGTAATTTTCTACACACTCACAAGTCCAAATACCCTAACTGTATCTTACCCTCTTAGCTCTCCTGTTGCTCTCCCCTCACCTACAGAGCCATCTGTCTCATTAGAGAAGCCAATTAGACTGGTCAGGCATGATTTGTAAGTCCATGCTGGCTGTTCGCAGTTTTCTTGTCCTTCCCGTGCCTGGACATGGCTCCCAGGAGGATATGTTTCATCATGTTTCATCATCTCCCCGGCACAGCTCCAGCCCTGGACACTGGGCACCTCCCTGGGGATGGGGACAGACTGGGATGTGGGCTGGTGGGTGGGCCTGGTTTGGCAGGGACCATGGGTGGGCAGGACAGGTCTGTGGGGAGTTGAGAGACCAGCCCTGCTGCAGCATCACTGACAGACCTGGGGGCTGACAGGGGGTCCTGGACCATGGGCAGGGTGGGGGAGCCCTCAGGATACTGGTGAGGGATGGTAAGGGCTGGTGGTCCTCTAAGGACTCTGACACAAGGAAAGGTGAGGGTTATGTACACAGGCTCCAAGGTTTGGAGGTAAAGTCAGGACCAGGAGGAGAAATCCCTGGTAGATAAGGTAGCAGAAAGGGGGAGAATGAGAATCATCTTTTTGAGTGCTGTTAGGAAGGAGGGTTGGGTATACTTTGCAGATCAGTGTAAATTATGGACTGGGACTGAGATTTACAAAAACATGGAGGGCGTGATTTTCTTCTGCCTGTGATGCTCACTTATATCTGCTAAGCCACCCTGCCATGGAGGACTTGGCCACTCACCTGGTCCTGCTGCAACTGATCCCTCCGCAGCCTGGGTGGACAGAGAGGAGAGTCACAGAGAGACCCGCATTGCTTCCCATCTGCCCCTCAAACAGCTGGCCAGATCACCATAACACGTGCCACACACCTCAGGAAGAAAACCAAAAAAATGGTCATTCTAGATTCTACATCTTTTTTTTTTTCTTTGCCACTTGTGACGCAGTTCTGCAGGGCAGGGATAAAGAAGCCTCTGTTAACAGTTTCTACAACGTATTTCTGACAAGCATCTTGAACTAGGCACTCTACGCAGCTGTTTGCTTAGTTTGTCCTTGAGATCCATTTCCTGACCTTTCTGTTTTCAGAGCAATGCTTCCAAGAAAGGTGGTCTGTTTTTGTATGGCTAGTAGAATTCACTGCTTGGTATAGAAAGAATATCTTTGATGTAGGAGATACCAGAGAAATGCAAGACTAAGTAAGCAAATGCCTATGCCTTCCATGCCCTCAGGATGAATCAAGAAAAATAGTTAAGAAAAAATCTCAGAATAGAATGATGAATTCTCTAAAGGGAGCATTGTGTCCATCAATGAAACATAAACTCAGACAAGGAAATAAGCTATTGTCAACACAAGTTTGATTCTTGACCTTACTGTACTGGTTTTGGCTCACATAGCGTTAATTTTCTCCATAGTAGCTAGCATGGGGCTCTGTTTTGGAGTTGTGACCAAAGCAGTGTTGATAACTCACCAATGTTTTAGTTATTGCTGAGCCACACTTACACAGAGTCAGGGCCTTTTCTGCTTCTCACACGTCCCCACCAGCGAGGAGGCTGGGGGTGAACAAGAAGCTGGGAAGGGACACAACCAGGACAGTTGACCCCAACTCACCAAAGAGATATTCCCTACCATATGACATCATGGTCAGTGTATAAAGCTGGGATGAAGAAGAAGAAAAGGGGGACGTTCGGAGTTACGGCGTCTGTCTTCCCAAGTGACCGTTACGCATGATGCAGCCCTGCTTCCCTGGAGATGGCTGAACCCCTGCCTGCCCGTGGGGAGTGGGGAATGGATTCCTTGTTTTGCTCTGCTTGTGTGCGCGGCTTTTGCTTTACCTGTTAAACTGTCTTTATCTCAACCCACGAGTTTTCTCACTTTTACCCTTCCGATTCTCTCTCCCATCCCCACTGGTGGGGGAGTGAGCGAGCGGCTGCGTGGGGCTGAGTTGCCTACTGAGGTTAAATCACCACAATTACTAATATCCTGTATTTCCACAACTTCAGCACAGTGCTCAGAGATCCCAACTGACATGGGATACTTGTTATAACATGTGCAGAAGCACTTTTATCATCTCCTCCCTCCACACCTTCAGTTTAGGAATTTGTTGTCAAATATCAAGGGGATTAGTTTCAAACGTCAAAAGCAGATGTGGGGTTATGAGCAAAGCTTTCCTTTTTTTTAAAAAAGAAATATATAAACCTGCATTTCAGACACCTTAGATAAAGAAATGTGAATCACTTCAAACAATCTCCATTTTGCAAAGCTATTTAATATTCTAGACTGCTGGTCTGCAGGCGTCCAAATGGAATGCTAATTATCCACTTTCTTCCCCAGCTAAAAGCTTCACAGAGGCTGACAGAAGGAAAGGCACTAGACTGTTGAACAACAATACCATGCTTTCAACGGGAAAGACAACTATAAAATATTTCCTGCAGCCTAATTCTTCTAGCATCAGCTGATCCCTTACTAGTCCCTACTTGACACCAATTAATCTCTCCTCTACAGCTTGCTATTCCCCAGGGCCTTAGCTCATATTCCTTTACTTTAGGTTGCGTTTAAAATGGAGGTGGGGAAGAACACACTGAGTCTTGAACACAGCAGAGTAATACATGTAAAATCCTCCTAATCTGATGAGATGTTTTTCATTTCAGTCTTTCATTGCCCAGCAAAGGTATTCCCAAGACTGCTAGTTCACCGGAATATCTCCATCACCTTTTCCATACAACAAGGGATGACCCAAATAAAAAGCAGAGGGAAGCCCACCTATTACTGTCCATCAAGCCAAAGAGACGCTGAGGCAATATAATGCATAATTTTTAATGTGCCTTCCCAACTTACTCCCTCTAAGTTTAACTATTTTTTGATACCATAGTTCTGTTCTTCATAATGTTACTGAGGATTGCCTCAAAACGAGGAAGAATATTTACACAAGGTTTCTGGAAGGCCAGATATTTAGGCAAGGTTTGTCAGGAGAGGTAATATCACCTGATACATTTGGAAAACAGTCAAACTTTGGACTTTGCATATCAATAACATACATGCATAAAAGGTTTTCTTATTCTCTATCAAAACATGTTAAATCTTTTGACAATTTAACTTCATTCCAACTATTTGTTACTAAAGTTCCTATTTGATGCTTTTGGAGACTAGCCTATAAGTAAATTAAGCAGAAAGTAATAGCTCAAAGCTATCTGCAACCACTGGAAAGGCAAATTATCACAGCTCATTGTTTAGGTGCGCCCGCAAAATGGACTCCAAGCCAGTACATGGAGCTCCTGTCAGTGTTTCCTCTGCCTGGAAATGTAAGGATTGTTGGATCTTCGCTGGGTGAGGAACTGGCTGGATGAC
>NW_010516795.1:0-312 GCF_000687285.1 Phaethon lepturus
CACCTTCCCAGGGGTGGAGGTGAGGCTGACCGGTCTAGAATTTCCCGGGTTTTCCTTCTTGCCCTTTTTAAAGACTGGGGTGACATTGGCTTTCCTCCAGTCCTCAGGCACGTCTCCCACTCTCCATGATTTTTCAAAAATGATGGAAAGAAGTGTTGCTACAAAAACACATCACAATGTTCATCACACGTTGTCTCTGCTGCTCCTTTCTCTTCACTCTTCTTTTTCCCCTTTCTTAACTCTGTTACCCCAGAGGTGCTACCACCGTTGCTGATGGGCTCAGGCTTGGCCAGCAGTGGGTCCCTGCTGAAG
>NW_010516795.1:384-8442 GCF_000687285.1 Phaethon lepturus
AGTGGTGCCGTGCTGAAGCCAGCGGGCATTGGCTCTATTGGACATGGGGGAAGCTTCTGGCAGCTTCTCATAGAAGCCACGCCTGCAGCCCCCCAGCTACCAAAACCTGGCCACGCAAACCCAATACGGGCACAAGCACTGCCTTTCACTCCAGTGGTTCATCCTGAACAGCCCCATCCCTCCCACTGCTGTCCTGCTGGGACCCATCTTCCCTGCCCCCTATTTGATTTAATCAATGGCAAAAGACAACTTTCGAAGGGATGATTTTTCAACAGGGCTCTGGATGTCAGGAAAACGCCACCAGACTTTAAGGTCTTGAATCCAAAAAGCAGGTGCTGAAACCCTCTTTGTTAGACTATGACTATATGTAGGTGCTTCAGTGGATCAAGGCTGCCTTCTGATTTCCAAGCTATTGCATCCAACTGAAAATAGTTCAAAATGGGTCAAATGGGAAAACACTGCTAAAATACTGGCAGGCTGTGAGAAGCCCCATATTAAAGCTGCAACCCGCACGATCTGCTAGAAGCGTACCGCACCCGCGGCATGTCAGAGGGTGGTTTGCAGGCTCTCCTACCTGCTTGAGAGCAGTGGGAGGAGGCTGGTCGGAGCCAGACTGCACCTTCTGCCCTTTGCGTTGGTTTATGGTGCTTGTGGGTTACGTGGGAGGAAGTCTCTGGTGGCCTTTGTAACCCTGGTCTTCCCCAAGCGAATAAAGGCAATTTTTTACAGCCTAGCAGCTAAAATGTGTGAATTTATATTGAAAAAATAACAAGTTTTAATCTTAGAGGGATCGTATTTTTATTAGGAATTCCTCATATCTTTTATTTGCTTGGTGTCATACAGTTCATTACATTTTCAAACTTAATTATCTTTCTAATCCGGAGCTGTACTGCATTTAATGAAACTGGTTTTAACAACTTTTCATTCTGGTAGCAAGTCATGATGGACAGCAATTAGGGCCCAACCTTTCGGGCAGAAAATTCTTTCAGAAACTGATGCCCGATTTCCAAGCTCTAGCTAGAAATATTTACAGCATTTTGGAATGGTTCATTAGGTAGAGTGCAGTCAGGCAATTAAGGTCTTAGGTGCATAATTTAATTTGCCATGTAGGTTGAAGGTGAGGCAGCAATTCAAAGCAGAGAGAAGCAGAGCTGAGTCCACAGGAGTCGGGAGGAGCTGGATGCAGAGAGACAGATGTTCTCTGAAGGAAAAGCAAGACCAGCTCCTCCACCCCATTGCCCCAGAAGATGGAGGTCCAAGAGCAGAAATAAGCCCCAGAACTTGGTCTCTAACCTCTTGGTGGTACCACCACCTTTGGATATCACCTTTCTCCATGCCCTTGGAGGATTCTTTTCTGCTCTTCATTACCATCCACTTTTCCCATTCTCTTGTTCTATCCCTCTTTCTCACCTCATTTTCTTGGTCTGGAAAAAGAAATATCTCTGGTTTCAGATAAGAAGTTTTATGTTGTTGCACTTTGGATATTGCCTTTAAGCAATGACTGTGTAGTGCTCCTTAACATCACAAGGTGGAGTGGGGCACCACAGAAATGCTGACTTCCCACAACTAGCTGTCATCTCTGTTTCTCTAGTGTCTGTGCTGACCTCTTCCTACCTCTTCTTCTGGAGAAGCCAGGTGCACCACCCTTTTCTTTGGGGTTGAGACAGTGCACTGCGCTACCGGACCTGCAAATGCCAAGCTGGAACAACTGCACTGTTCACACAAGTCATGGGGTGCCTGTAATTAAAAAGGAACATTACCTCTCATCCCCCTCAGCAGGCACTGACTGCAGCCTGTGAAATGTGGCGAGCATACCGATTCGAGTAGCGTGCTACGATCTCATCAGTCCTGCTGACCGCTTTCAACACCTTTTGTGAGTGCTTCATTACCATGCAAACAGCAAGAGCCTGTTTGGAAAGCCTCATCCAGGAGGCAGAAATGCATCTTTCATGAACCGTGACTCCAGTTGCCAAGAGTGGAACTGACCACTGTTAACACTCTGCAGCTCCTGTTGGAAAGCCTCTGTGTCATCCATCACCCTTTCTGTTTAAAAAGAGAAAAGACTTTTCATCTCCAGTGGCTTAGGATATAAGCACAGTAGATGCATCAGCTATTAACCAGCTGATACTGGTTTTCCATCCAGCTGATCCAAATCACACTGAATTCAGTGGGGTATTTTCATTATCTTCACTGATTCTGGACTATTTTCCAACAGGCACAGAAATAAAAATGTTTTGTTTGTTATCGCTTAATATTCATTGCTTAAGAAGCTATTACACATTTTTTTGTTTTCCCATTTAATGCAGTTCCCATTTCTTTTTAGCCTCTTTTAAATAATATTTACTACAGAACATGAATGGTTTGACAGATGTTTGCTTTTTTAAAAATAATTCTACAATAAAGAAATGGGAACTACATAATAGTGCATATGTGCTGCGCAGTCATAGCCAAGATCAATTACAAGATGTCATTCTGAGTATCTTGATGGAAAAGAAACAGTTGTAAAATCTGAGAGTCCCTTTTCATAGCACTTAATTTCCATACTTTAACAAATTAAAAAGTATTTTGCTACCTATTTAGAAATACCATTCTCCTCTTCTCCCTCAGTTGCTAAATATCCTGCCCAGTAGGTCTTAGCTACATCCTAAATGGCTGACACATACAAACTGATTGCATCTTCTCTTTCTGGTGGTCCACCGGAAAATCCTGCAAGCACTATCCACTTCTTATTATCTCATGTATTTCATTCCTTCTGCCTTTGCTGATTTTTCTGTGTATGGATTTACCTTTTCTTACCACTATGTGATAACATAATAAATACTGTCAATGAAAATAGTTTTTTTTCCTTGAATTGGTTCTGTCCTGCATTTTTATCAGTTTTTACGCTGCCTTGAACGTTCCTAATTTGTCTATGCTAGCTACAACCCCAAAGGTGAGATCTCGGCATCCAGACAACCTGAATTCTTCTAGAGTGTGTTGTCTGTTACCCTATTGCTTTTTAGTGAAGATTTTAGTTAGACTGGTCAAAATTTTCTATTCATATAAAGGGCTCCATTTTCTGACAAAACTAAGCAGAGTCATGGGACTATGTGACTGCCTTGAAAATTTTTCTTTTTTTTTTGCTGCTGCTGGAAAACATAAAAGTTTGCAGGGGAGAGGTTTGTTTGGGGCTTACAGCTCTATGTATTTTTTTTAACCAAAGGTAGATATTTTCATATTGATGAAGTCATTTGTGACCACACCAACAGTATATTGGGTGGCTACATGGATTATGATCAGCACTGGAACTTGCCTCTGCATTGCCTGTGGTAACTCCACAACTAAACAAAGCTCACTTAGCTCTTGTTTTTGTTAAAACATGGTTTTCTACCTTGAGAATGTGCTGAAATTCAAATACTTGAATCGTGCTTTCTCTGCAAGTTCTTCACCAAGCTAAATGTGGGGCCTCCAAGTCACAGAGACACTTGTTCATGGCAAAACATTCATGAGCTTCTGCAGAAAATTTTAAAACATTGTCAGGTCTGTTTAGAAATAAAAACCAACCTCTCTCTCATCCTCCCCGGTATCGAAGTTGCATACTTTGCTGTGATCTTATAGTACTGGCTAGAAAATGGGGCCTTTCATGTTCTGCCATCACTGCTCTTGGTAATGCAACTAGAGTCTTTGCAGTAATGCCAACATACTGAAACTTGTTTGTTTTTAACCATGTAAAAAAGTAGCCACTGCTGTGTTTTTAAGCAAACATCTTAGGCGAGACACAGCAAGACTCTGCATGACAAACTTAGAAAGGAAAAAAACAAAACAAACCTTCTTCCAGAAACAAACCAAACCAAACCTTCTTCCAGAAACCTACACCAGAGAGGTGTAGCTATGGTGAAATTGATTTCCACCTGAGGACTGTATATAAATATTATCATTTAAATATTATCATATTATCATTTGTTTTTTAGCCTCTTTATTTCAAGTTTCCAGAATTTGGTTAACTATAACAAACTGTCTTGCCATACACTTTAATTATTTTATTCTGTTTTAATAGTAGATGTGGTATGCATTTTGGACTTGATTTTTATTTGCATTAAGACATGTATACTACCTTGGATCCTCTGTATGCTATTATAATGTCTCTGCTTTGGTTATAAAGCATGCAAGTAAAAACATATGTTGGATCTTTATATTAACCCATCATGTTCACAGTCTCTGTAGTTCACAACAACAGAGTGGGGATAACATTAACATCCTGACATTTACCATCTGAACAAATATGGCTCCTTCTTGGATTCAATATCAGCACCAGCAAGGATGCTCAGATTTTCTTAGTAGAGAATAAAAAATCAGAGTGCAGAATAAACCACATTTTCTTTTGCTTGAAAAGCAGAAACAGACATATTCTTTCTCATAAAATGAAGAAAAGACTATTCACCCTGTTTCTACAAGGCTTTTTTTCTGTCTCCTTATAAATTTTGTAAGCTGTTTTGACAGGACGAATACTGCTAAATAGAGATTGCTTAATGAATGCAATGTGAAATTGTCAAAGTAGCCAGATGAAGTATGAAATGACAACAAAAACATTTGTCACCTTTTCTATTCATCCATATGATCATTTAAAAAATTATCTCGTACAATCAACCTGCTTTGACTCTTTAGAGGTTTATGTGCTTGTCTTGCAGATAAAAGTTACTTTTTACACCTGTTAGCCATGAGGATTAACAAAGTTGAGAATAACGTGGATCCACTGCATTCTCGGGTAACAAGACGATAATTGGGAACTCAGCTGCAAACAACTGGAAGGGCTTCGCCGCCCAGATGTGACTGACGGTGTCATTTAAAGCCATGAGAGCTGCAAACATGGGATGGCAGCCAGGATTTGTTCTGAAAAACTTCTATTAATAGTAATGGGCAGTAAGAGGGAGAAAGAGACCAAATCTCAGAAACAGAATCATGAAAAACTTCAAATATTTAAACAATAGTAATTCTTCTGTTCCAAGCCTCATCTTGAATTCATTAACAACAGATTTAGAGTAGCCTCAAATCAGATAAAATAGGAAAATTACAGAAAGACAATTCCCCATTAAGTCATTTTTTCTTTTACCTTTCAGATTGGAAGGTACTTCATGTAATTTAGAGAAAAAGATCCTGTTACTCCTTTGCTATTCACATGATTAAAATAGATGCCAAGGACATATGAAAAGGCAAAGTACCTGACTGTTACAATGTCAAAGTATAACAGTGAATGTTTACCATTAAAATGTTGATTTTTAAGAGAATAAAAACAATGGAAAGCCTTTTTTTAACAATGAAATTAATTTTGAGTACTGAAGTGACATTCCTACTGGCTAAATTACTCTGCTTTTCTGTTCCATAGAAGCAGAGTTGTCACTATTCATCCATGCTGTTATAGCTGCAGACTGGAGAGAACACAATACATGATGAACAGATAGCACGATTTCAATTTTCCTTCTCTCATGGCATCTTCAGTGAGCTCAGCATAGCTGTGAATAACAGAGTAAATGTGGTATTTTTCAGTATCTTGGCACTGCCTTTCATTTTTGTTGTACCTGGTCTCTCTTAAAGCATTTTAATCCTGGAATCCACTTCCTTTTGACAGTTCAGACTTGTTGTATGTAGGGATTTCAGTAATTTGACCAAAAATGGTTTTTGTTTTTTCTTTTTTACTCTTTTTAAATAAGAACAAAAGTTTGTATGGATGCTCTGATTTTGATTTACAGGCTGCCACTGTTTATAAATCAGTTAATATTAGTAAAGTGGCAGGTTCAAGCTAAACCACACTAAGCTGCTCTTCAATCAAGATAAGAGTTTGCTCCGGTTTTTATGAAACTCTTCCCAAGCAGATTATATAGACAAATGCTGAAGTTTCAAACCACTGACAAGCTCCAAAAAGCTACCTTTTTATTTTAAGTCAAACCTTCCACATAAATGTTTCTTCAGGTTGCTGTAGAGATGTTTCCTGCTTTCTGTCCCATAAAAGCTTTCTCTCCTATCCCACTTCCCTCCAAATTATTTAAGCCTGCGTTCCCACAAGTTCATAGAGACCCAGTGACAGATTTTAAGCCTGCTATTTCAGCAGCTACAGTGCATTAGAAACGGGTAAATGTCTTCAAACATGATTAGTGTGACACATGTCACAGGGGACTGGTTTTTACAAAGCAGAGCATCCATGATTTGAAGATCCAGACTATGAAGCATCTTATTTTGAGCATTAAAAAAAGGAGGAAAATGCAAAAGCTCTAATTACTTGTGGAAGCAAAGACCAACAAGTTTCTAGTCAGTGCAGAGAGGGATGTTTACAGTTCTTCCATAAAGCAGAAAGCATTACTGAGAGACCTGGAATGATAACAGATAGTTTAGGCATTATTATACTTAATAATACATTTTAAAATGACACGGTTTTGCAGGTATTTGTTTTATTTTGCTCTGAGCTACATCCAAAGCTTCAGGGACTGGAAGAGATCAACAACAGTATTAACAAGAAGTTTAACCTTTCAAAAAGCTGTGTACTTCAGTTTTATACCAGAAAAGATAGAACACGTGGTAGAGTGGATAAAAAATCAGCAGCAGTTTTCCAGGTAACCAGTGCAATCCATTAATAACTTTGCCACTTAAACCGATTTGATCCAGTTATCTTGATAAAGTCACTCATTACTCCCTACTTCAATGCTCTTTAGAAATCTTGAATTTTTCTACTATCATTTCTTCCTGTCCTTTGAAGATGATGTAAATTCTTCCATTTTTAGGTCATTAGTGGGTTTTAAGTCTTTGTATCCAAAATGTGGATTCATCTTTTTTTTTTTATTTGAATGTTTACTAATACCAGTGATCTTGGAAGGGGCAGATTTGCCTCCCAACAGGCAGGGATTCATACTGCAAAAATTAAACCTGTCTCAGTGACTGCTTGCTTCCTCCTCCCCCTTTTTCAAGTAATACTCAATTCAGATTCAACATCTCCCCCAAGGTCAACCATTGAGACCTTACTGCAGCCTGTCAGTACTGAAAGGGGGCTGATAAGAAAGATGGGGACAGACTTCTCAGCTGGCCCTGTTGCAATAGGACAAGGGGTAACAGTTTTAAACTAAAAGAGAGTAGATTTAGACGAGATACAAGGAAGAAATTTTTTACGATGAGGGTGGTGAAACACTGACCCAGGTTGCCCAGAGAGGTGGTAGATGCCCCATCCCTGGAAACATTCCAGGTCAGGTTGGACGGGGCTCTGAGCAACCTGATCTAGTTGAAGATGTTGCTGCTGATTGCAGGTGGTTTGGACTAGATGACCTTTAGAGGTCCCTTCCAACCCAAACTATCCTATGATCCTAGGATTCTGACCATCTGTTCACATTTCCCCAGTCAAATCCCACCTTAAGAGCTATTTCTATTGCCAAAAGTAAGTCAGCAAAATTTTCTTTATTTAAATACCTTGGAAATACTCACTCGTTTTCCAAGAAATCGTTCCTCTATTTCATGGCTGAAGGAAGAGCTTTTCTTCATACTTGCTCTGGAAACTTAAACAGAAAGAGAAAACAGGGTTATTATTAGTTATTCTCTGCATTTTTATTTCCCAAGTCAGCGAGAACGCAAGCTACAGGGTCACAGCTGACCCTCCCAGGGATTCAGTGTGCACTCACTGAATTGTACAATTGTACATTCATTGATCCTGGCTCAGGCATGGCTGTCTCCAGACACAGTTTTTGACAAACCTACCAGGTGAACAGCCAAACATGTATCAAAACTTTGACAAAAAAAAGTCACGCTGAAGTCAAAAGGTCAGGCTTGTTGCGACAGTTTAAGCTCACGGAGCTTTATCAGGTTCATTCATGCACCTGGAGGCAGTAAGGTAAATGCTTTGTTAATGCCAACATTTAAGATGCTTCTCCAAAGACATTTAGGTTGCGAATGAGAATGGAAGATACTACTTTGGATCATCCTCAAAGGGCAATTAAAAGTTGTTGCCAAAAAAATTACAGATCTCAAAGGACTGTTCAAGTAAGGAGCAATGTCCTTGTTAACGAGCGTAGCCCGCGGCCAAAGGAGGCGTCGGTGCCAGCG
>NW_010516796.1:0-52795 GCF_000687285.1 Phaethon lepturus
TGAACGCAGAGCGGGTTCCCAGGGGCGGGGGCCGCCGGCACACCGTTCGTCATCCCGCGAGCTGGTGTGTTATTCCCTCATAAGGTGGCGTGCGCGGGGATGGGGAAGAAAAGCAAAGAGCCCATCGCTGCTATCGATTAATTGGAAGGGTCGTGTTTAGTTCGTGCTGAACGGAAGCCCGGCACCGATGGCGGGAGCATGTGTACCGATTCCAGTAAATAAATACGTTTTTGGTGAAGGCAGTGACTTTTGTGACACTATGCTTTTATTATCAAGGGTTTTCCCAGTCGCTTACAGGGAGACGCTTTGGAGGGTCAGAAGCGCTGCAGGGGAACAGGGTGCCGGGCACGTATCCCGAGTGCAGACCCTCAGCATCCTGCTGTGTGGCTGAAAGCTTGGTGTAAGTGGATAGCGCTTTCATAATTCTTACATAGGGAAAACACAGGACAATGCTTTACATTCAATAAGAATTTTTCCATCTCAGTTGTCACTTATATTTTGTGCAAGTTTTTTAACCCACTGCGCAAACCATTTCTTTTTCAGGAACAATAACTGCCCATGTGCTTGCTCTCGCTGCTGCTGCGTGCCGCCGGCTTGCTCTAAGGTACAGCGCTTGTGTGAGGGGTCCTTTGAGTAGTTCTTTAACTGGAGCAGTCAAGAATAAGGCCATAAATCCAGCAGTAAGCTTTGGATAGTGGTCAGACACCTAAAGTCAGCTTGTTGTCTTTTTAAATACAGCGATGAATAGATAAGTCCTATATTACCGAGACTGAGCGAGCAATTTCCTTTCGGCATATGGAGTTCAACACTGACTGCCTCTGCCAAGTAAATGTTCTTTTGTAATGACTTGCTCCTTTTGCTAGCCGTGATGCTAGATGTCACACCTCTGCTCCTTGGTAAGCTGAGGTACTTTAACTCACCTGGAGCCTGTTCTGCTGTAACTGGGCTGCTACAGTACATTGGCCAGGTTGTTCAAAGCTTGCTCAGACTTCTGCGTAATTACAATTTGGTCTACTAAGGAGGTAAACCTCTTGGATCTTTGGGCCATGGGACTGGCACAAATGTTGTGTTTTGAAGGTAGCACTTCTCTGTTGTAGGAGCAAACGGTCATATAACCCTTTCCATAAACACAACTAGATCCACCTTAGATTAAATATGGTATTTACCTGCACTTCTTGCTGGAAGGCTGGACCAGAACTTCCCTCATCTCTTTGTTAGAAAGCTCCTTCTAACACCCAGCCTGAACACATTTAAAACCAGTTCGTACCCACTTGTCCTTGTGCCGTACAGTGTTTCAGTTAGGCATTTCTTTTTCCCTTGCATTTAAACCTGGAATATATTTATAAACAGTAGTCATAGCCACTCTCAACTTCTCTAGCCTGTCAGTAGGTTTTCTCAGTCTCCTCCTATAACACAGAGCCTCTGTAACTCAGATTTTTCTGCACTAGATACAGCTTGAATTCAGCTTTCTTCAGCATAGCTGACATGGAACGCGTAGCAGTTTTTCACAAAGTATTGCCAGTCTTTGCAATAGAGAAAGTCTCTTCTAATTTCTTCCACAACGACCTTTTCTCATACATCCAATTTGCTTTTTATATGACCAAATCTCACTTGATGGTTCGGGGTCATGCTGTGAGTGACTAATACAGGCAACTCCTTCTATTCATCTGTCATTTACAGTCCATAATAAAAATGCTTTTTATAAATGTCTAAGTGCATGACCTTATCTTTTCCATTATTGAATTTCATCTTCTTTCTGTTATGCCAGTCCTCAAGATTATGTAGTCATCTCCGTAGAATATTCTGAACCTTCTTTGTGTTGACAGTCCCCTGCCCAGTTCTTTGTGTCCAGAGCACTCCAACTTTCATGCTAATGAAAATATATGCACATACAGACTATTGGTCCCAGAACAAACTTTAAGAAATGGTAATACTAATGTCTCCCAGTTTAAACATTCCCCTTCCATGGCAATGTGTTGTCATCTATGGCGAGTTCCCAACCGAATCTGCAGCCTTGTTTCGGTTTCCCATCTCTTTCAGCTTAACTAGGCAATCTGTATGCGACATCGTATGAAAGCTTTTAACAAGTCTGGGTAGACTGGAAGTATATCTCATGGGGTTCAGCTTTGGGGTTTTTTTGGTTGTTGCTATTTTTTGACTCCTGAGATGGATGACATGCCATTTTTTAGCTAGAAAAGCCACTTCTAAGTTGCGCTGTCTGCCTGGATGCATCTCTAGCTAATCTTAAGTGAGTGATACAGTCATGCTTGATTGGCAAATTCACACTATGCCAGCTGGGCATTCATTCTTATTCTGTTCTCTGATACATGTATTAAAAAAAAAACCCTAAACACTTTCCTGCCAGCTAAAGCAGCAAAAAAACTCTGAAAGAATTTGAACAAGCTGCTTCTGCGGCACAAATAGTTACAGGCGGTAGGAACGCCACACCGACAAAATGACAGCTCTGGTATTTCTTTGAGATCATGCTGAACTCCGTCACATTTGGTACCTTCCATCTTTGGCAAGTAAATGTGACTTTATTGCAATTATACAATAGGTTTGCTTCTGCTCACCTCCAGCTGCTCCCCTGTGAAAGTAGGAAGCTCTACAGATTTTCTCTAGAAAATTGTCATTCTCGGTGAGCTCTTGAACACCAACTGCAGTTTTCAGTCCTTTGCTGGCGCGCATACAATTTCTGCCCTCCCTTATTTTTCTCCAGTAATTGTAGGAAGGAAGATGCACAACCAAAGGGAAGCAGGGTATATGCAAGAGCAGAGAGAAGCTGCCAGACCAGTGAGAGTGGTTTCATTTGCCAGAGATCTGGATGCAATACAGATACACCTAATTGTGAAAGCACTGTTTTATTTCATCTTAAGAGAACAAAATGGAGAAGAGAGATCTATAACTCAGTGAAACCATTAAACTGTTGTTTGGAGCCCCCTGCACCCCTATGCATCAGGCAGTAGAATCCTGCCCTTGCCAGGTATTTTTCCAGTGAATTGTACTTATTAACCTCAACTTTCATTCTTAATAAAAAATAAAGTGTTTCCAACATTGTGAATAAGACATAAAAAGTATTAAGAGTATAAACTGGAACAGTGTTCACAGAATCAAAGAATCACAGAAAGGTTGAGGTTGGGAGGGACCTCTGGAGGTCATCTGGTCCAACCCTCTGCTCAAGCAGGCCATCTAGAGCTGGTTGCCCAGGACTGTGTCCAGATGGCTTTTGAATATGTCCAAGGATGGAGACTCCACAACCTCCCTGGGCAACCTGTGCCAGTGCTCAGTCACCCCCACAGTGAAAAGGTGTTTCCTTGATGTTCAGGGGGAACCTGCTGTGTTTCAGTTTGTGCCCATTGCCTCTGGTCCTGAACCAGAGACCTTGTTGTCTAACCAGATCTAGAATCATCCTCAACAAAAGCCTCAAGACACAGGAGTCCTCTCATAAACTATTTCATTTTGATTTTTTATCAAAACCACTCTGTTGGTCCAATAGTTGAACTAATTTTTCTGTCCCTGTTTTTTTTCTACTCATCTTCTGTCCCCAGAATCTGAACTGACACCTGCCCAAATCTGTCACCTTCAGCATTTACAACTTGGATAATACAAATAAGGATCTTCAGTATACAATCCCACTGCATTCTGGTAATATAAAATGAGTGCAAAATCAAAACAGTTAAGAAAGGACCGGCTGGTACTGGCTATGTCATTTAATTTCATACATAGTTCATTAGCTATTAAATTTCATGGCATTAGATTAAAATTATTTTTCAGCACCACAGAATTCTTTCTGTGTTATTTCTATGTGCTTCAGCAATCAAGTGCATGGCCCAAAATTTAGACCGAGGTCACTGTGTAGGACATGAGAGCCTTTCCAACATTTTGGAGATGTTTTCTTGCCTGGAAGGCTCTTTGCGGAACAGAAAGAGCATTTAGCACAGTAGTCTCTTGCTCCTTTCAGTCCAGGACTAAACATGTGGCACCAGACTCAGATCAATACTTGCCCTCTGTTAAAGTTTCACATGTCTAACTTTTGGTCCAGAAGGTTGATCAAGCGATTCAAGTACTTAACACCTCTCCAAGCGAGGAAAAAGAAAAGACGGTTAAGGCCAAACTGAATTTGCTGGCACAGTAATGAGGACAGAGTGAGGGCAAGAGCTCAGGAAAGCCGGGCTTGACGCTGCCGCTCCTAGGAGGTGGGGAAGAGAAAGCAGATGACGGCTTGTGCCCCCCGGTATAACCTGATCATGGCTCTGGGGCGAGCGACACGGGCAGTGGGGCAGTGGCCGTATTACGGACCCCCTTCCCCAGCGCGTAAAGCTGCCCCAGTGCCTCACCGGTTTTTGAGGCAGCGGCGCGTTCAGGGTGGTTGTTCTGGGGAAGCTGAAATCCCTTCCTCTTGTTTTGCTGTGCCACTCTGTCTTGCATCTTATACTTCATACCTGTTGATCTTTTCTCCATTTCCCTCTTTTTCTTTCGGTCTCTAATATTTCAGATGTTTACCTACATTTTTTTCCTTCCCTAATTTTCTGCTTTTCACTTTTCCATTCACCATGGTGCCAAATCTGTTCCTCTTCTCGCCGTTGTTTTGCCTCTCCTTTCCCAGAATGTCTTTAGTCAGTTGAAAGACATGACCAAAAACCCATTTGGGTCAACAAGGATTTTGAAGAACTAGGCTAGAGATACATTTCTTCTCGTGTCTTCATAGCGACGTTCCTAGTTCATCTCCCCACTAATGTAATCATGAACTTGTCCCCACACTAGCTCGCTGGCCCACACAACTTACTGTATTTTCTGTCACAACAATGTTCATTGTCCCCATGAATCAAGAAATATTGCTGAGCCCATTTTGCTGCTGAGAAAACCACGGCACCGAGAGGTCTCTTTTTTTTCCAGGGACAGCCACAGGACGCGAAGGATTCCGTAGCCATCGCAAAACAAGATCCGTAGCTTTCAAAACCCAGTTTCAAACACATGCTTCTCCAGCGCATTTTGATTCCTCCCAACACTAACGCTTTCCGTCAGCTTTTATTGGGAGCGGTGGCAGGAACAGTAGTGGAGGCTGCAAAACATTGTCAGGGCTGGCACAAATATGTTTGCCCATCTTGCGTTGCCATTACATACATATTCTTTGTTCTCACTCATGCTTTCCAAACAATTTTTCTCCTTTCTCGGCTTATATAATAAAATACGAGCTGTCATTTAGCACCTTCACGTATTTAGGTCTTTTAATCTTTCCTCATTAATCAATTAATTCTTCAGTGCATTAATCAGTTTGTTTTAATTTTCTCCGTTTCTTCGAATTTGTTGACACCTTTCTCTTACTCAACTACTGCCAGACTCCAACGACTGATCAGTAAAAGTGATTTCCACATGCTGATAAATGCTTTTGTCACTTATTGATCGGACCGTTTCATTTCTTTGTTGGCGTGGACCCCAATGAACCTATATTTAGACTGCAGCTAATTCACAACATAGTAACCTGTATGTGCCCAGGTGTGCCAGGAAGGTCACACCTTAGTCAGTTCTGCAGTTCTTCCACTGTATACATGAATTAATGCTGATTTTTTTCATCTTGCTTTTAGCTTTTGGCATCCTCAAAGGCAAATATATTGTCCATATCACTGAACTTCAGCTGTGTTGCCCCGGCAGCTCTCTGCATTCTGAATCAGATGGGTATTCAGTTTGCTTTAAGTGTAATCTTCAGTTAATGAGTACTAGGGCCCTTGCCAATTATGCCCCTTGCTTTGAGAATACCCTTCACGTTGTTATCTGCGATTCTTAATCAAAATGTAAAAGCAGATTAAAGAATGACAGGGTTTATGCTGCATTTAATTGTCCCCAATGACTGGTTTTAGTAGTACATTATATAGTAAAATATTCTCAAACATTTTTGTCAAGGGGCTCTGTAATTTCAATTTTATTTTGTTTTAATTTTTGCTACAGAAGCACACAAGTGGATGCAGCATACAGCTTGTCAGCCCGCTAAAGACATACAGAAAGGGACTATTACTTCCCTGCGCTGTGACAGTGTGTAATTCAGAATTGCATAAGCTTTTCTTTATTGCTATATTGCATTGCATTTCCCAGTTTAATTTTCTCCAGCCTTCTGCTGTTCTCATGCTCTAGTTTTGCATAACTTTTCAAAGTTTATTAACCGTTTCCATGATGCAGTATGTTGATTTCTATCGTTATACGGTTAGCCTTCTCAAGCATAGCCATATGCATTGCTAACCATAGCTATATTTCTCATGCTTGTATCATTACCACTGTCCAAACTTCATTTTCTTACTTATTTTAATGATGTTTACACAAAAGAGACAGATTACTTTGTTCTTGATCCACATTATATATATAATGCTTATAAGCACAAAAGGAATTACATTATCATTATGTTAATATGTAAATATATACTTAGAAAAAAATAACTGTTAAGAAGGAGAAACAGAAACTGTGTATTTTTTTAACATGCACAGTGATTGTAGCATATAAAATAAGAATTAGGGAAGGTGCCAACTCTAACTTAACGCACATCCAGGTTAATGAGAGACTAGGGTCTAGAATAGTGACATTCTTAAATAATAATATATTCTTATCTTGTTTCTCCACAAACATTCAGAAAGAACTTCCAAATCTCGTGGACGCCCGATGTGTGTCCATTACCATAGTAATATGCTTTTTCCAGCGGAGCACATCTCTAAGTATTTGCAAGCCATGACTTTATAAATGGGAGGTTTATTGGATTTCCAGAACCTTGTGAAATCTCCTTTGGTGGATAATAAAGCCAAATGAATAAATTTCCATAGGAACTTGTCTAATATGATTACATTTGTCCCCAGAAATATGAGACCATTAGGGATTTAGACTCTCCGGAGCATCAGCTATCTTGCTCCATGTGTTTCTGTCTGTCTGCTGGAAGTTTTCAAGATAAGAACAAGACTCATCGGGTGAGTTGTCATGCCATCTGACAAGTGACAGCTTCTGCACCTAAGTGAGGGTGCACCTGGAAACATGGCACTTTTGGCCGGCGCTAAATAGCAGTTTTATAGTGAATTAGGATGATTTCGTAATGGCTTGCCCATTTTTTTTTTTTTCCAAAAAAAGCTAGCTGAGTCAAGCATTTCCCATCAATCAGTTACGCTACTGTAATAAAGGTCTGAATTCAGCTTCCATATTTCAGACAAAGTGATTTAATAAGTAGTCCCTTCATATCAGTAGTGAACTTCCTACTTGGAAAGATAAAAGATGGATATAACTTTTTGCAGGTAGCGCAGATCTCTTGGCTTACTGTAATGACATGGTTTGTTTGTATGCATCAGTGTCTCCTGCCCCAGCTTCCCCCCAAGAAATGTTATGCCTCTTCCCCTAAAACTATATTTAATGTTCAGGGTTCTTTCATAGAAAATGCAGGCAGCGTTAGGGTGCAGATTCAGTAGGTATTGGAGTATAGTATCAATTACGAACAATTTTTGAATGTGGGACTTTTCTCTGTATCACAGGATTCTTCTAAGCTTGTTAGGTTCAAATAAGTCCTTCCCTCTGCCCCAGGATACGCGTTTTTGTGTCGGGAAGTAGCACTAATTGCTTGTAAGTAGGGAGCAGGCTAAATTGGCTGAAATATATCAATCAATATGAAAGTACCGGCTAAAACTATTAAGAGAGATGCACTACATCTTACACAGAGAGAAATTATATAACTACCGTGCAGACCCAAGAGATGCAGTGAAACGTTATTTATATTTATTTCCCCCCTCCCCGAAAGACATGATGCTGTGGATACCGGCGTGAGTCATAGTTAACTTTCAGAATATCATTAATCCCTTTGTTCTTCATCAGGTCACGCATACTATGGATGCTTGAGATGATGAAAGGGGTTTTACTTCACAAGACCCTGGACTTGCTACACTCCTTGCTTTTACAAAGGGAGGAGTGGAATTGCATCAGGGCCACAAAAACTGCAGATTGCTCTGAAAAGACATATTTTACCAAAGCACTTTCTATGCCTAGTAACATAATATGTAGTGGACTTATTGTTGACACAGCTCTGGATATTTATATTCCTTGTGGAATAGTATAACATGATTCTGAATGTCGTGTGGAGCTTGACAATAGGATTGCTACTGAAGGAAAGAAAACTGTTTCTGAACTCTGTTCTGAATTTCAATCTGCACACAATGAACTTTCACATGAAGGCTGAGGGGAAATGAGAAAAAAATTTCTTTTATTAGTGGAGTTAAATTTTATGGAGCATTTTTTTAATCTTTCATTGATTAGTGACCAGTATCGCTGAGATAACTCCTTTTTGAAAGAATGTTCAAATGAATTTGTAGTTATGATGGTACCATGTAATCCACTTTTAAGGCTCCGTTCTTGGAATAAGACATGTTTCTGTTTATTCAGCATAATGTTTTAAATTGAGCAAGAAGATACATCAGAGCTTTTTAATTCTATTTTTACCTCTGTCACTTGAGGTGTTTGAAATGTGCAACATCTATATTATTTACGTACATTACTTTGAAATACGTTTTGGTATGCAGAGAAGTACGTTTTCCTTATAGAGGTATTAGATGTATTGGTGCCAGCACCCCCAGGTACGCACCCAGCTTGCACTGCTGTGGGTACGGAAGATATTGCTTGAAATATCTTCCCGTACGAACTGTCTTTTCACGGTATACCCACTTTTAGCAAGAAGCTATCCCTGGGAACAAGTGGTGGAAGGGCTGCTAAAGTCTCCTTATGCCGTACAGCATCGCAGTTCCTCTGGCATAACTGCTGCTGGGGTGAGCTCCGAGCCCGACACGCTCAGCGTAACCCAGGAGAAAATTTTTAAGCTTCTCGCACCAAGAAACAAGGAGCCTTTAATTTGACCTCCAGAGTGCACATGCGCTATTTCATAGCCCCATCACACAGGAGGCTCCCACCCCGCCAGCATGTTTTCCCCTTTTTTATCCCGGTCTCCACCTCCTCTTCCAGGACAAGACCCACATGTCGCAGCCGTGCTGCTCACTCCCTCATGGGTGTGAAGAGGACAGGCTTGCTACCAAGAGAACCAAGACGGCAAATCAAGGAGCGTGTCTCAGAGGTGGGTTTGGTGTCCTCCTCCTTTCATCCTCTAGGCAGGATCAAACTCCAACTTCTATTTGCTTTCTGGGAACCTGCAGTAGCCAGAGCTGTCAAAGCCACATCCTCCGCTGCCTTTCCCAAAACCTGCTCTGCAAGGCAGATGGTGGGCCAGGAAGGAAAAAGAAACTTCATCTGCCAGGCAGGCCTTCCTTTTTGGAGTCAGGAAGAGTCTGAAAGCTCCTCGACGGGTAGCTTGACAGGCCTCCTCGCTCGGCGGAGACGCTGGCCACGGCAAGGCTGGCGCGGCAGAGGAGCACCGCAGCTGGTGCTTACCAGAGCTGCCGGTTCTGACAAATCAGGAGAGAAATGGATTTGTCACATCCGTGATTTATTTCAGCTTATGACCGGAATGAAAGACGCTGAACTGTGAGGAACACTGTAGTCATAGTGACGATGAGCAGCACAAGTGCACGTGAGCATGTATGTTATTAGGAAACTACTGCTGTAAATGTTTGTTATTTGCTGACTGACTCCTGCAGGCAAAAAAGCACTCTTCTAAAATATCATGGTGTTGGTGGCAGGTTTTTTCTACATTATTTTAAGGAGAAAAAGTTTCATTTTTCAGAATCTCCCCCCAACCAGCATTTATGTGGACTTAGCTTTATGTTTTTCAAAAAGACGATACAACTACTCGCTTGAAAAAACATCTCTGTTTCCCTTAAGTATTTAGATGAGTTGAAAAGCAGCTAACAAATATTTATGATACATAACTAACAATCCCGTCTAATTTTATCATATGCACTTGGACATCTAAGGAGAAAACAATACAGATTATTTGCTCCCATTGTCCTGAAGACTATTGTGAGAGGAATAGAAAAAGTCTCCTGTTGATTTACAATATCTGGGAGGAATGGTGTGCAAGATGTCTTCTCAAGAAAGGATTAGAACTGAGCTAAATTTTTAATGAACTAATTTTTATTTTTGGTTCAAAAAGTTCTTATTTTTATGGCTAGACAAATGAACGTAAATTATAATGTTGAAAAGGCATTTTTCCACTAGGGGAGAGAAATAAAATAATCCAGCACTACATCAGCATGATGTTGCTATTTCAAGTGTCTTATGAGTTTGAGCAATCTGACTAATGAGATACAGCAAGAGCTTTGTTAGGGAATAGATAATCTTTTTAATATTACAAAAAATGTTATTAGATGAGGAAATTTAATATGAAATTAAGAAAAATGTAATATGATGATATAAAAATAGGCACTTGTTATGTGTAGGCTCTAAGACATATTTATGGATTTGTTGACCCAAAAGGCCCGTCTCTTCTAGAAAAAATCCTACTGCATTTGGAGACACTATGTTACTCCCACCAATGCCCTGGCTAGATCCAGATCTGGATCTACTAACTACTGTTGGTACATGCAACTACTGCATACACTGTGTGTGCTAATGCACAAACTACTTCAAAAAAGCTGATCTTAGAAGAGTAGGCACAAGGAAATTTAGGAATGACATCTGGAAGTTTAAGTAAGTACTCAGATTAGGATACGTTTGGCAGTATTTTACTAACACTTCCGAATGCTCAGAAACCTAGAGGACCCTCATGCTCCAAAGAGCCCAGCGTCCAGCCGTTTCTAGATCTGGGCTCTCTGGAAAACCCGCCCAGCTAGTTTGACCTCTGCCGATGGCTTGCCGAACTCCTCCAAAAAATCCAGTGCTTAGAGTCCGCTTCTTTCACCCATTTCAAATAAAAGCTGTGACAAAGACAGTTCTAACTGCCAGAGAAATGCAACTTCTGTTACAGCGTCTTCCCACCACATTTCAATTGCTCCTAACTTTGGTATCCTAATTTATTCTGGGTAGTAATGTTCCCATTATGCTTTCAGCACAGCAGCATTTTCTTTTGAAGTGAATCAGCAAGTTCTGTTGTATTATTTTAAACTCTGCATGGTAAGGCAAGAAGTGGTGAGACCTTTATTTAAGATAATAAGCACTTTTCCATTATAAAACGTCTTGCAGCAGTATTTAAGGAACTGTGGTTTCTCCATGATTTACTGTTTGGCACCAGGGTGGGCCTTGAATCAAAAAGCCAAGATCCTGTTTGTTGGCTTTATAAAAAATGGAAAAGAGCAAGTTACCAACTTCCAGGCCCTGGCATTTTCCACGTATGATTTGTTTTGTCCAACCTGAAACACTGGCAAAACCCCTTAAAATGCCATAAAACCTACTCCTATGCTGTTCCAACATTTCAAGATAGCATTGCACATGGTAGAGGAAGAGATGCTGATCATCCAGTCATTATTGCCTCCCCTCAGATCACCAAAACGTTCCTTGGTTGATGGGAGACGTGCCCTGAGCTGACTGTGCACAACGTACCTGCTGGCTTCACACAGCACTTGGCAGCGCCCACAATTTCTCAAAGCCACATCTGTAGCTGGAGGGATGAAAATTTGGTGATGAATTGCTGAGGTCAAGGCAGGTCGCCGCAAAGGCTATGTTCACGTTAGCAGGTGTCGAAGACCAGCGAGAGCAGATCTGTAAGGCAGCTGGTTCTGAGGACCTTCCATCCTTGCAGTACGCATTTGACAATATCTTCCTTCAGCCAGGTTGGAGTCGGTCCCATGAGCTGCACACCTATTGGCACCTGGACTGCACCTTCCAGTTTAGTTTCATGCCAAAGGAACCAAGTTCACGTGTTCAGGGACCCCTCCGTAACGTGAATCGAAGCACGATGATTAAGGAGGACTGGGAAATGCACTCTGGGGCTGCACTACTGACCCAAACTCAGGTAACAAGGTAGATGCACTCAACAGTGTGTTTGCGGTGTCTGAAAGGTGTCATTTCTCTTCAGGGAGGGTTGCCGCGTTCTGCTCCGCAGGGAGCCGTGCTTCCGGGGCGAAGAGGATGAAAATCCAATGCCGGGTGAAGAGCTGTGGCTCGGGCGCGTCGCTGTCGTTCCCCAGCTGAACTGATGTGCCGGGGAGGCGTGGAGGAGAAGCGAAGAGAAGAGAAGGCTAGCCTGATGATGTTTACAAACAAATGTTACATCTTAAATTATATCAGTCTGGACATTTTCTCTACTTATTGAGTATTTATTAGTAACACCGTGTATGAACCCACAGAAAGAAATGGCCTAACTTCTGAGCTTTGCTCTCAGTTTCTAAGGAAATAGTAGGAAAGGGATGATGTACTGCTATATGTTTACAGAACACTATTAACTCCTATACCCTTATTGATCATCTTATAATGTAGAATTGCATAGTATAGTTGTATTGATTTATCTTTTAAAGAGTTGTTCTATTAGGTCTGATCATCATGTTTCCATTGGAACCAAAGCCCAGCTGATGGAAGTGCGAATACGTGGCAGCTGTGGCCAAATCATCCTTTGAATTTGAACTATTCCAACGCCCCTCACCCTGAGCTCTGGCCCCAAGAAGATCACCCTGGCAGAAATGAACGCTGTCTAGGGAGCTAGCACTTATCAGTCACCACGAAAAGTGTATCTGAAGTGGAAGTTCCCTTTCACTTGAAGGAAAAGGTTTCACAGTCCAACGCAACACCTCACTAGTGATTAATACTCTAATAATAATTAGACTCTGGCTGATATTGAGAGATGCTAATTATGAAAATGCCTATGTGATGTCCTGACAATTAGATTGCAAAAAATAAGTAGGTATGTTCTCGAAAGATCTGCTCATACAGGGCCTGGATGACAGAAAACCAGCCACAGCCCCGCTACATAAACATTTATTTTCCCCTTTGCCTGTACAGTATCATCCTGGACCACTGGTTCCTTTCTTTAACTTACCCTCTCTCTGCCCTTAAATTTTTTCAGTTCTTGGGCTCAAAACACTGAAGTCTATTTATTATTTATCTTACGGCACTTTGGCAGAGAAGCACGGCCTTCCGTTTAAGAGCTTGAAAAACGGCGTGGAAACATTTTGAGCAGAAATCGATCCCCGGGTTTTACTGCTTTTGGGGTGTTTTGGCCTTCCAGGGTTTTAGCAGAGTGCTGCCTGTCACCACAGTTTAGCAACTCTCCCTTCATGATGGCAACACCATATCTGAGCCAGTTTTTCCCCTGTGCTTAATTTTTCAGGTAGTATGTTAACACACAGACAAAAAAAAAATCTGATCTCGGTTTTGGCAAAATACCCATGGGATGACAAAGTCCTGCAGATGTGCAGGACGATCCATCTTTTTCCCCACGAACTAACTTTCTCCTCAGACGTGTGCCAGGCTATGACACAAATGTAAACTCTGGTAGCAGCTTCTGCAAAAGCTTTTGGGATTTGATTTTTCTGAGCAGATCTGAACTTTACTAGGCTCTTAGATAGGAGATGCATAGGTTTTTTTAATACCTATGTAAAGCTAACTTACTTTTCTTGAATTTTGTTTACCAACTTTAGGTAGTTTTAAAAATTTAATTTAATTTAATTTAAATTTTACTTACTGATCGTGGGATACTTGGGCTATAATATCCAAGTTAAAAATACAACAAGACCAAAGAACTGGAAAGAAATTGAAAATGTGTATGGGGTGCAGGTGGCCTCGGTGAGGAGAAGCCGGGGCTGCCCCATACCGGGCACAGCCCAACAGACTCACTGCAAGGACACGGCTGAGCCCCACAGCCAAGGTGGTGGCACCTTGGGGAAAGCCTGTGTAAGAAAGGGCAAAACGCTGCCTGGCAGTGAGGGGTGAGGAAAAATGTGAGAGAAACAGCCCTGAGAGCCTTGAGGTGAGAGCTGAAGGAGGGGGAGGAGGCGTTCCAGGCGCCTGAGCAAAGACTCCCCTGTAGCTCCTGGAGAAGACCACGGTGGAGCAGATATCCACCCTGCAGCCCATGGAGCTCCCCACAGCAGGTGGAGGTTTCTTGAAGGAACTGCAGCCTGTGGAGAGCCCACACCAGAGCAGGTTTATCCTGAAGGACTGTAGCCTGTGGAAAGGACCCCACGCTGGCGCAGGAGAACAGCATGAGGAGGAAGGAGCGGCAGAGAGGAGCTGTTACGGACCGACCACAGCCCCCATTCCCCATCCCCCTGCACTGCTTGGGCTTGGGGGGGAGGTAGTGGAGTTGGGGAAGAAGGAGCAAAGTTGACCCTGGGAAGAAGGCATTTTAGCTTTTGTCTTTGTTTCTCACCATCAACTTCATTTTAATTGGCAATAAATTAAATTAATCTTCCCCAGGTTCAGTCTGTTTTGCTCGTGACAATAACTGGTAGGTGATCTCCCTGTCCTTATCTCGACCCGTGAGCTATTTCAACCTATTTTCTCTCCCATCCTGTTGAGGAGAGGGAGCGAGAGACTGGATGGCTGGGCATCTGGCAGCCCACCAAGGTCAACCCACCACAATCAGCATCACTGACCGCCTAGAAGTGGGCAATCAGAAACTTTTAGGAAGCTGAGAGCTGAATCCTATCCTGTCATGAAACATGATGACTTCTGAGTTTGTGGGAGTTTGATGTTGCCTTGAGCCTATGACTGGAAATACAGACACTCTGCATAATCCAACCTCTGATGACTGCAGAGCACATGACGTATTTTAAGGTGAAATAAAGAATAGTTTAAAGTTTATCAACTGAAGTTCAGGTGAAAGGTTTGGTGGTTGTTATAATAAACGCTTTGACAAAAATTAGAAAACTTAGGGGGAAAAGCTTGTGGAAGCTTTTGGTGGGATCAGTCAGTTGCCGGCTGAACCGAACTTTAGGTAGGCTCTTTCCATTCTTCTATGACGGTGGTCGGCAAGCTGTTTGTGGCCTTGTGAAAAATTCAGGAGCAATCCCTATGCCAGGACTGCGTGGACGTGACCGGCAGCTGGGCAGAGCCGGAGCAGAGGTTGCTTAGCAAATCCTCAGCAGTATGAGGAAGCAAGCCGGCAAGCGCCAGGCCCCGCAGGGATCCAGCTGCACACCAAGCCCACCACTGTCCCTCAGCAGATCATCTGGGAAGCCCCCGGTCGCCTTCTGTTTGTGAATGACCCGGAATTTCTGCATCTGACCCTCCCCAAGTGAGCGGCATCCGTCCTGGAACTGCTGCCCTTGTTCCAAAGCCTCAGAAGATTCAGACTCGGATTTTAGTTACCGCACACACAAAACGCGTTTGCATTCGTTTGCTTACTTTGTACTTGACGGTGTCGCAGCTATGCTGGAAACCTCACTTTTGTATCAGCTGGATACTTCTAAACCCCCAGTGCCGAGTCGGAAAAATGACAGTTCTTATGTATGAGTCGTCATCAATTTTACCATTTTACATCAAAGAAAGCAAAACCATCGGAATTTTGTGGCTTCTGTGACCTACGAAACTATAACAAATCTGAAGTCAGTTTGTGCACATACTTCAAGAAAGTTACATCGGTTTCCGAGGGTTCTAGGTCATACGAGATGCAATTTTCTTTAGCTGTTTCCATCTTCATACTTCAGAAACTGGTATTTGTGTATAATTCTACTTAGATTGGTATGCTTTTTTTCCACTTATATAGGAATGTCAACCGTCTCTGCTTTCAGTGGAGGTAAACAGTTACGAAAGTTTCTGTGGACTGACACATATGACACTGTACGAAGAATCGCTCGCCTTGTCTAAAACAAGCCATTTATCCTGAAAATATAGAGATATATACAGTGTACTTTTTGTGAGACACAACACAAGCGTATTCTATATTGAGATAATTAAGTACTCCTAGCCACATGCAAGTTGTACATATTTTGCAGCTGCTGCTTACAGACTAAGACACTATTCATCTCAACAAACGAGTATAAAAATCAAGAAAATGTATGAAAATATTATTGATATCTGAGGTTAAATTTTGACTGTAGCCAACTGCTCCACAATAATAGCAGCCTTTTCACATACTTCCTAAATGAAATCCTGTTAAGCAGACAAGAACTAGTAAAGAAAATAAAAAAACCCTTGTATTTCTATTCCGGATCAGTATCAATAGTTGGTGCCAGAATATAATGTTAGAATGAATTGTTCTCTAATGGATTTCATCAGAAAGAGAACTTCCATTACCATTTCCCAGTTTGTGTTTTTTTCTTTCTAGTTGTCATAACATTCAGACTTTAAATACAGGAAATTTTATTGCATAGGTGCACAATTTGTTACTGGCTGCCATTTCAGCTGCCTAAGTCAAAAATCTAGTTTCTCAGGGCTCAGCTGGTAATTAGTACCAGAATTACACTTAAGTGTACAGCTACACTGGTAATTTAGATCAATTCTGCAAACCATTTCACATGCTGTTAAGCCATTTCTTTCCTGTGCCGGTCCTTAGTCATAATCCACATCTTTCTTCTGGTTTTTGGACCAGAAAATTGTTTTCCTTTCTGTGAATTGTTCTAGTTTCTCCTTTCGACCCCATCCCTGGTAATGGGCAGAGGAGAGGAAGCAGGGTACTAGGATCAAGCGTGGTACCTGATATGACCAGTTTACCAGTCATGTGGTGCGTGATAATTGGGCTTGACAATAAAGCAAGCTGTGTGGACACATGAAGAAAATTTTTCATGGTAACTGCCCAGGGGCACGTTCCTACCCCAGAGTAAATGTGACAGGCTTTTACGAAGAGGCAAACCACCTCCTGCCTTCCGTGTGGATGTGGCACTTCAGGACATGGTTTAGGGGACACGGTGGCGCTGGATTAATGGTTGGACTTGATGATCTCAAAGGTCCTTTCCAACCTTAGTGATTCTGTGATTCTGTGAAACAATGTGACCTTAACCTGCTGTCCTGGAGCAGTTGATGCACGATGATTTCTTACCTTTCAGCAAGTCATTCCCGGATCTGTAATTTCCCCTCCCAAGTACAGTAGCTGCTGATTCCCGCAAATATCCGCAAAACCCTGTGGAGCAAGCTGGGTCCATCCTGACACCAGCACTTCTGCATAAGGCCCTGGGGCAGAAGACTTGAGAGATGAAGAGGACGGCGTTGCTGGCACAAGGGAGGAAGGCACAAAGGGTAAAGAAACCAGAGGTTTGGCAGGAGGCTGTGTAAAATGGAAGGGGAGGCTAAGAAGACAAGGGTATGCAGTAAAGAAGAGTAAAGGACCCTTGGGGATTGGAAATGTTGAAGTGGTAGCCTGCAGCTGGAAAACGGGGAATGGAGGTTGGACAGCAGAAGGGTAAGGACTGGTATGGCTTCTGGTAGCCAGAGAGACTGGAAAGGGATATGACAGCTTCAGAGCTGGGATCAGAGCGGATGGCATTACAGTGGTGTGTCGTCAGACACCTGTGTGGAGGACTAAACAACTGGACGTGAAAGTAACTCAAAATCAGTCTAGTGTTCTCCACATACATTGCTTTCAGAAAACAGATCTTACGTCTCTGGACAAAACCAGAGTAGCGCAGACCTCTCCCGGTATCTGGAACACCGCGCTGGGGACAGGGTCCTCCACGCGCTCTCCTGCACAGCGTAGCTGCACAACCTTGCTACAAACGGCTCTGGGATGGGACCTTTTTGCTCCCTTTTTTCTATCTTTCTCGCTGTTTAACTTCACACAGAACAATTACGTACCTGCTGGGCCAAGGAGGACGTTCTCTTTGCGGAAAAGACGAGTTACAGGCTGTCAGCCCGAGCAGGGCACTGGTCTCCGGTCTTCCGTCTCCCTCATGCAGGCTACGAAATGTGTGGTGTTCCTCCAGGTTTTGCATAAAAGAGAATGCACAACACCCTCCTTTTACAGCCTTCTGAAATAAAGGGCTGTCCTACACTTTCTGATTTGTTATTAGAAAGGGCTTAGGCACTTAAGGTTAAAATGTTTCAGGTCAACGAAAGCCTAAATCCCTGCAGACCAGCATCAGGTGGCTAAATGCTAAGGATGGTGCTACTTAGGAGTCTTCTGTGTTTCCTGCGAGCTGGAAGAAGTGACTCCCGCCTAAAGCGCAGGCTTCTGAGCATCCTGACCTTAGATATACCCCCACCTCTTCAAGGAAACAAAAGACACTATGTGGAAGTGAGGATCTTGCACATTTTTCTAGCCGAGAATTAGGTATGTTAGTTACCTAACGAACATCAGCAAGTCATGTTCAATGGGTGGATATCCTTAAACTGACATGGTGACGCATCGTTATGTTAGACGCCGAGTCGTCACCTCTAGCGTGTCTGAGTCTTCCGGACAAGATTGTCTCTTTTGCAGCCTGTGTGCCTTTCAGTCTCCATAACCGCTGTTGTATGAAAAATAGTACCGAATATTTCAGATTTATAGAGAATAATACTAGTACTTTAAGGAAGGAGAACCTTCACAATAAAAATGTCGCTATTAACATTTTAAAAGAAAAAAATGATACACTTGAGAGAACTGAGTAGCCTGTTATAATGGCTTTATTAAAACTGAACTCATAGCTTAAGAAATGAGATCGCTGCTAGTGTTTACAGACATTAGAATTTTTTTTAATGAATATAAAGAATATTTTGTCTCCATACTAAATGATTAAAAAGAAAACAGGGCAGCTAGTGTAATGAAACTGCTAAAACAACTGTTAAAACATTTCAGGGGACAAATGTAGCCACTCTGTCACTGCTTCATTCTTCTAGTGATGTCAAACAGGAAATTTTCTTAAAGAAAAAGAATTTTTTTTTTTTTTAACCTTAAGTTATACGCAAATCTAGAGTCTTATGTAGTGATGTAGCCTTCAGTCTGAGATCTAACACCGAATGCCTCATTTAGGACAAGACTGAATCTAATCTCTCAAAAGATGCCAGTTAAAGAGCACACAGATTTCCACATGCCTTCAAGACTCCCCTACTCACAGCTCTTTTGAAGCATCCTTTTATCTTTAGAAGTATAGCCAGACCTCATGCATTCCTATATAAGTGCTGCGTCTTGCTTTTCATTCCATATAATACGACAGTAAATGTAAGAACCTTTTCTGGACACAACAAGAAGGTGCATGTCTGTGCGGTGGTGAGAACTTTCTGACAGCATTGCTGAGCTCTCATTTGCCACTAGTTTTACACAGTTCTCATTTCTCTAAGCTGTATGTGCATAGCATAGCAGTAGAATAAATCTAAGGCAGGCAAGCAAGAAAGTACAATGTGTTTAACTATACTATTAATCACTGCATAGTCTCTGTTACACTGACAACTGCAGCATAAAGTTCATTTCTCAAAGAAACTCTTTGGCATACCAGGTTATATATCTTACCACCAGCTAACACATTCTCAGAGAGTTTTCTTTGATAAATCTGGTATACTTACAGGCTACATGTTTTAAAACAGGGCCAAGGACCATTCCTTGGCCGCATGAGGTCAAACGACACAGCATGCTTCGTCTCCAGTTGACTCTCCCTCCCTCCCAAAACAGAGTTGCCTTTGTTTGCACCCCCCTTAGGAAGACTGTCCCCTTGCACTTCTATCCCTCGGTGTCCGGGCACTACCTGGTAGGGACCTGGTTGGCAGAGGCCAAAAATGTGCAAGGAGCATGTAACAAACAGTACGGATCACCTCAGGCCCGTGCTCGAGCCTGTACTCCAGCGTTGTTTCAGTAACTAGTGTAGATGTGGCCGTAGTGATTGCTGGAAGGAAAGTCCTTCCGGTGCTTCAGCTTGAATATTTAGCATATATTTATGCAAATGTTTTTTCCCCTAATTTTTGAGTGAGTTTCTATTGCTGTAAAAGAACTTGGATCAGACTAGGATGAAATGGTGTATTTCCGTGTCTCTTTCGGTAGTTTAGGCATCCTAAAGCAGGCTTGCCTGTCTAATACTGGTCTCATGATGGTGCTGCAAGGTATTGTGGGTTATATGTGAGTAATTTGGGTTGAACACACATGTCCCACTTCATCTGCCGTCCATTTGTACTCCAAAAACGCCAGTAACAAGAAATCATGTAGGAGCATGTATCATCCTCTGCCCATTGCCCAACGCTTGAGCCTGGGCCCAAGTGTATTTTCTAACAGCTGGATATTAGGCAAGTAGGGGCTCAAATGCTGGTTTCGCCTTGGGTTTATACATGTCCTTACAAAGGTATGTGAGGACACTGAAGAAGAATCCATCTGAACATGCTCAGGGATTGTGAGAATTGGTTCACAGGTATTTCAGTAGGAGCTAAGACCTAATTGCTTTTCTACTGTCTTAGCAGTAACGCAGGATTGTGTCAGGGTCTGACTAAACCCAGACTGCTGCTTCTACAGAGCGGGGCATTTTGGTTACCATTGAGCTGCTGAAACCACCTCTCAGGGGTCTTTGCAACCACGCTTTAATTAGGTAAGATATTAGAGGCAGGAGTAGCGTAAGCCATTGCCGTTCCATTATTTCTGTACTAACCGATCCCAAGCACACTGAAGTCACTGAAGGTCTTTTTATTGATATTCAGTGAACTTTGGATCAGACCTTGGGTATAGCTCAGTTATGACAGACAGTAATGACATTATGCTCTTGTGATGTTGTAATATTATTATGTAATATGGTAGACATGGTGTATTAGTAATGGATACTGTTCTGCACTTTCCTTTCAACCCAAGTACATATAAAACAAACACTGCATCTGGTTTGCCCTGCTTTTTCTCAATCCTGTAATATTCCCATGGCACAACAGTAAAATCCTGTAATTCCCTTTCAAAGCCTGATGGACTTTGTGACTCCACGACATTTATTGGTAACAAAGTGTTTGTGTTGGCTGCAGTGTATCTTTTGTCAATTTTAAATATTCTGCTTTCACATTTTGTGTTCTGCTTTGTTGCTTTCTTAATGTTCATAAAGTCTGCTTACTTTACAGTATTTGATATATAAAACTTGCACAACATTCCTCTTTTAAAATTCTTATTATATACAGATTTTTCTCCTCTCCCACATACACGCTCTTAATTTTCATTACAGCTGTCAAGCTTGTCAAGAAAAATAATCAAATCTGAACCAAGGATTCAGGCTGCAGTTACTCCTTAGCAATATAGGAAGTCGCACTTTACATACATTTTCTTTTGATCACCAGCCCCACTAAAGGATGTGCAGGAGATGCTTGCCTTACACCTCAACTGGGAAGACCTAAAATTCTCTCTTTCCTATGCTGCTGCTCTCAGCAGAAGAGAAAAAAAATAGCAGATTGCCCTTTCATGTTGCCACTACAGCTGCTTTTAGAGGGAGAAGGCTGTGCAAAGCAATGCAGGAGAAAGTGGGTAGGAAAGAAGACACAGAATGCTGTGCTGTGGAAGATGTAGGATGACTTCATCTTTGGCTTAAACCTTTAACATCATCTGTTCTTCTTTGAACACCATGGGGAGTCCACTCCCAAACTTCTCCTTCACTCTCTGCTCATCCCAGTAGTGTGTGGCATCCTTGAGGAAAAGAGGGCTGGAATGGGCAGATGTAGAAGACCATCCTTCCAGAATCTCAAATGTGTCTGTGTTCCAACTTCTGGTAAAGGAAAATATATAAGGTATCACTACCCATGCAACGCAGCCATCTCCTGTGCCTGCGAGGGTGCTAGAACCGGTCAAAATTAGGAACTGTTCTTCTTGCTCACCTGTTAAGCAGAGCACAGGGAACGGAGCAGGCTAAGGCTAAGGTCTCCTTCAGTGAAGGCACACTTCAGGTGCTGCTCACAGGCTTCTGCTCAGTGTTCCTTGAGAATACGCGGGCACTGAGTCTGCTCCAGGTACAGGAAATCGTATTTCTAAAAGTTACCATTGTTAATCTCTTCTTAGAAAGGTTCATTAAGACATCACCTTCATTAATCTTTTCATGAACTCTTCTGGACTTTTTCAAATAGAACACGTATCTTATCTTCTTCAGGAACTTATCTCTGACCCGGTACATGGTCAGGGTCAGTTAGTGTAATTCAGTTTTCTTTCACCCTGGAAGTGTTACGCTCTGCTTTACTTTTCTTACTGTCCTTATTCTGATACAGTCCGTTTTCATTTTTGATGTGTAGCTTTAAGGAACAGAAATAACAGCTATATAATTCAGATACTTTCAAACTACATTGGTTTATTTGTCTTTTGGGGTCCCCCTATAATTTTAGTAAGTTTGAGGGTAAAAACTATACTCCTCAAATTTCATTGTAAGTATTATATTGCAGAAAACATTAGAGAACAGTAGACTCATATCTGTAAAATGACTTAATTCAAGTTACTTTTCAAGTTATTTTTCAGTTCACAGTGTTTCTACAGAGCTGTGTTTGCAGGGTGCAATTATATAAATACATTTCTTCTGCTGTGCTACAAAAACTTGAGATTATTCAATTTTTGCTCAGCTGAAATGCAAAACCCTTTTGAGTGACTACTCGGGAATTAGATGGCACTTTTTTCGTAGCCTGCCTGCATCTGCCATTCCTTTCTTCAGATAATTGATAGGACAGATGGGGTAAATAAGCTGTTCTTCAGCAACACTATTTTTCCTGCTTAGAAGCAGAGAATATGGATAACTTCTAACTGTTCTTATTTTTTTCTCAGTAATCATGGGGCCATGTATTTAAGCCAAACGTACACCCATTGTAACAGCAGCCCATTGGCAGATGCTAGCAGGCAGCATATTAACTTACGCAGGGATAATTATGTTTAACCAGTATTAATGAGTAAGGAATAATTAATATGAAGGTCGATATAGCAAGTGTAAGTTTTCAGTAATGCCAATTTTTAGCCTGTCAGGAAGAAAAAAAAAAAGTAAAAAAACCTATAGTGCTGGACTGCTGCCCTGAAGAAGCCATAAAAAAATTTACTCCAGGAGGGAAAACAAGGAGACTGGGCCTTAGAAAAGCTCATGGAAAGAAATCAAAGCACTTCACCCAGAGGTGGAAACATCATACTCTGCAGCGTATTTCTTCTGTGGAGACAGAGATGATAGAGATCTGCTGCAAATGATCCCTGGTCAAGTGTCCAAGTGTGCTGGGGAAACTTTCTACTTATCCATGGCCATCAGTCAACCTGTCTTAAGCTGACAGGTTTATTAGCCTCATAACTACGAAAATAAAAGTGCTCATGTAATGAGATAGTGAATATTTCTGCTTCAGATTTATGAGCTTTTTCATAAAAAGGAGAAAAAATATTATATTCTCATCTGAAAAGTCACTTGTCAGTTCTCAGAAGTATAATGGGCTTGTTCACTTGGATATTGTGAATTATTTAACTGCTGGTTTGTTCTACACATTTTGGGGTTTTTTATGTGTACAAATATATACATAAATATATGTACGTGTGTTATTTATAAGGGCAGCATTCCAGGTGTAGCTAAGGATGTTTTCTACAGAGCAAATGAGGCAACAAAGACCCATTTGATATATTCTGAGACTTCTTTGAAATAAAAAAGAGAAGGAGATTGTACCACTGTATATTCCAAACAGGCGGGTTAAAGGGCTTCTTTATGAAGCAACTTTCCAAACGTCTTATTAATAACGTGTGCTAAGAGATTTTTTATTATTACTATGACCAACATTTTTCAACAGCTCCGTTTTTTAACACGTACCACAAATGTGATGTGACTTACTAGTAATAACTGTTGTTATTACTGTAATACGATTGGTTTTCTAAGCACAGTTTGTGAAGCCATGGTTGCGTTTGTGACATTGTAACTTCTAAACTTTTTGTAATATTAATTACACACATACTGTCAAATTACACTTACATACCTTAATTAAGCTTATATACTTTCAATGGATATTTATGTACTGAATGCCCAACCTTATCTTAAATCACCGGTGGTTTGGTGGATAAACATGACCAACATATTAAAGTTCTCAAACAAACTGATGCTGATTTGACTGTGATTTGTGATTTTATGCTTCAATTTATCCTTCTTGGTTCAGCAATCACTGATATAGGCCAAGGCCAAATTTAATCCTGTCCTTGCAAGAAAATTAACTTGTACTCTAGGGACATAAAGGATTATATGAAATAGAGCTTAGAAAAATAAATAGCAGATGTTAAAGAAAACCTGTGACTATTAAGCTGTACTACCACAAATTATGAAAAAGAAGTTTTAACACCAAAAATATTCAGTGGTATACTAACACAGAAAAAGAGGCAAAGAAAGAGAGTGTTTATTTAATTTAAATGCAATTTTCTTTAGATATTTACAATACCTGACCAAATGAATAGTCTAGCTAAGATGCCAGATGCTAAAAAAAAAAACCTAAACAAGGTACAAAGGAATACCCTTTGGAGAGACGATCCCTATTTTCATTTCACACCTTTCTTAGCCCAGATAAATATTCAAAGCACTCCCATCATTTTAGACTGTACCTGGACAATAACCTGAAATGTATCATTTAGTTTCTATCTCATTTGGTCACACACTTCATAAGTGAAAGAATAATCATTTTGACTGTTGCTAAACAGGAACAGTCTAATAATGCTTTGCTTCATTCCCAAGTATTTCACAAAAGGCTTTACTTTTCTTGGTGTGGAATTACAAATATTGAGTTTATGGCTGAATCCAGTCTATTTAATGAGTGTATATGACCCATTACTACTTATTCTAGTCCTGAAAAATGTAGTCTTCTAGAACAAAGTGATTCACATTGCAATGGAAAAAAATGCATACCTCAGAAATGTATTATTACGGAGCAGAATCTGCTATCAGGATGCTACAATGCATTTATAAATAATGCATGAAATTGCCTTACTGGAACTATTTCCAGACCTCTCATGGCATCACAGTCCAACAGTATCTCACCAAGTTCTTTTAGATATTCCACATTAGGAGGGTTTAATGCTTTAACACCAAATTTACTTATTTGATGTATTTGGTGTCAGATGCCATTTTGATTTAGAAGCGTGAAATAGCAATACGCTGAAATCACAACACAAGCATAATACAGCAATTGCAACACACAGCTAAACCACAAGACAAATGGCATGCCCAGTGCTGGTCCCTGTGTGCTCACCATCACGAAGCACATCTACTCCTTTGAAGTGTTCAACAGCCTTTGCCATGAGACCTCTTGACCTTTCCTTATAGGTCATGGTAGACAAGGACTCAGGAAGCTGCATATTGCTCTTGCTCTGCAGGGTTAAACTGGTACACTGAGACTTAAAAGCATGCATTTTTATTTTTCTAATTTTTCTATATTTGACTTTTCAATCCAATGGTTCTTTCACATAGTTATCTTAATACAATTTAAAATTCACATTGCAGTAATACTCAGAAGAACAAAGTTCCTTTGTAATCTCATTGTACTAGGCACTGTCTGAAAGCTTATGAATATAGATTTCAGGTCTGTAATCTTAGAAGAAGTAGTGACTAGGATATGGATTACACATAGACCATATTATGCTAAATGTATGCATTGGTTTCCTAGGTACTTTCTTATTTTCCCTTTTGCAGAATCTTACTCCTCAGCACAGACTTTCAATCCAGTATATTTGCAGAAGTTCCTTTTTTCTAGTTTGCTGGGCTCTCAAGATATATTATTTCTGGAAAATTACCCACACTTTTCAAAGGAAAAGTTAAAAACCAGGAGACCTTTTTATTTTTTAAGGACCTAGCATTTTTAAGCAATTCATAGTGCAAACTGTATCCTTCAGAAAGATACATTCCTTAATACCCTTCTTGATCTGGGTCAATTCTCCTCATACTATAATGGCTAATCAGGACTCTATGATTTCAAGAATGAATTCTTAGATCAAAGTTCAGTGACTCCAACCAACACTAAATCCGCTTCAACATCTCCCACCACCCAGTTAAGCCAAGTGATGCCACCACCCGTGACCTCCAAGACAGCCTATATTCCTCAGTCTGTGGTAGTCTCTAATCTAGACGTTCACTTAAACAGAACAGAAACTAAACCTAACAAGCAAAGGTCCTGCTGCTGCGTTTGTCCAAGGGAATAGAAGCTAAATCTAGGAAGTCAAGTTCCTCTGTCATCCACAGAAACACAGAATCATTAAGGTTGGAAAAGACCTTTAAGATCATCAAGTCCGACCACCAAGCCAACACCACCATGCCCACTAAACCATGTCCTGAAGTACCACATCTACAAGTTTTTTTTAACACTTCCAGTGATGGTGACTCCACTACCTCTTTGGGCAGCATATTCCTATGTTTGATCACCTTCTCAGTAAAGAAATTTTTCCTAATATTGAGTCTAAACCTCCCCTGGTGCAACTTGAGGCCATTTCCTCTCGTCCTATCACTAGTTACTTGGGAGAAGAGCCCAACACCCGCCTTGCCACAACCCCCTTTCAAGTAGTTGGAGAGAGTGATAAGGTCTCCCCTCAGCCTAAGCACAGTGCTCTCTAGCACACCTTCTCATTTGTGCAACTTGATGATTGTTTTCAACACCTTACTATCTTCTGGTTTGTAGTACACCGTTCTCATCCGCAGGTTTCCTTTTTTGGCCCATATCAATTACGTTCTCACAGATTTTTCTTCTCTAACAATAGTTTTGTCTTCTCCCAAGTTCCACAGCTTTATCTGAAAAACTTCTAAACTCAACATGAATAAAAGCCAAACTCAGCATCTCTCCCCTAAAACTCTTCTCCCCACTTCCTACTCTCTGTATCTAATGACAAGGTCACATTTTTGCTTTAAACACCACACTGGTGAAATTTAATCAGGGTCATAACCAGCAAATGGAGACAGTATTGAGTTGTATGGGAGTTATCAGCTCCAACTGAGACGTACTATGGAAAAATAGTAGGTACGGGTTGAGGGCAAAGATTTAGGAGCTAAACTTCTGCCCTTTTCACTGAGTCACAGAGCCCAGGGTGGGCTGAGAAGGGAGAGCTGGTAAGCTGCCCCATAACTACAGTTCTCCTGGGCTTCCTTCGAGACATAGCGGGTGTGATTAGCCCTGGTTTACAAAATCCTGGCCTCTGGGAGGTGGCAAATGACCTCATGATGCCTGTCAGCCCACTTCTGGTCTGCTGGATTGCTACATTATAATAGAACAATTCATGTTGGAAGGGACCTCAGGAGGTCATCTAATCCAACCTCCTGCTACCAGCTGACTCAACTATGAAGTACGGCTGGCGGAGATGCACTTTGCATCCCTCCCCTTTGTCCATCTGGAAGCAGCAGAGGGGGCACTCTGGTCTTTTTTCCAAGCCTCAGAAACTGCCCCTGCTCCACCAACTGCCTCCTGTTGCCCCACAACCTTGCAACAATGCTTGAGAGTGTCCCTGCAGCACTGGGGGCCAGCCCCAATAGCAGTCCTGGAGACCTCCCTGCTTGTCCTGTGCACTGGTGGTATTGTCCGAGTTGCTAAAGGTGACCTGAACTCCAGCTTCTTCACTTGTGCGCATCATCACACATCATGGTAGAACAACATCCTAAGTGATCAGTCAAATCAGCTACTATGTGGTCAACCAGGCTGCTCAGGGCTTTATCCACCTGGGTTTCTAAAGCCTCCAAGGATGAAGACTCTCACGGCAACCTGTCCCAATCCATGACTCTCTTCATGGGGAAAATGATTCTTCTTTCATGAACTCTGAACCTCCCTGGTTTCATTTTATGCCTGTTGATGCCCATTATCCTGCCATGCACCACTGAGCCCACCTGAACTCCATCTTCTTCATGACCTCCTCATTGCTATGGCAGCAGCACCCTAAAGCCCTCTCCTCCTCAGGCAGAACAAGGCCTGTTCACCCCTTCCCCTCACAGGGCACATCTTCCAGCTCGTGGCCAGCCCGTTAGCCCTCCACTGGACCTCCTTCAGTTTATCCATGCCTTTCTTGTATGGCTATGGCTAAAACCCAGATGCTGATCTTCACTTTCCCTTTGCTTGAATACTAGAACCCTAGGTGCATTGAAAGCTGTTCAGTTTCTGGTGTGTGCATCTTGCTTTTTGTTTTTCTAAAGTTCAACTCCAGCACAAACACACACACTAAACCCGTCAAAACTGAATTCTTCATGCCTTGACTGCTCCCTTTTCCTGTAGTGACCTCCCATCCTGACAGTCTCACCTCATTCCAGATCTCTCAAAATGCGGATGCTTTTCCTCTGGAAGTCTCTTCTTGATGTCTCTCACAGTTGGACATGCTACCCTTTAGAGCGGTCTCACTTGACCCTATCATGTTTAAATAAGCCCTGCCTTTGCAGCTCGCCGCTGGAGCCCATGTGCCTCAAGTTCGTGCTCCTGTACTGCTCCTTATGAGCAAAATGTGTTCCTGGGCTAAAAACTCAACACAGCTTCGCCCCCTCTTGCCTCCAAACCTCTCACCACAGCTGCGCTGCTGAAACACAGTGTCTGAGCTGCAACCTCACTAGAGTCGTAGAACAGTTTGGGTTGGAAGGGACCTTTAAATATTACCTAGTCTAACCCCTCTGCAATGAGCAGGGACGTCTTCAGCTAGGTCAGGTTGCTCAGAGCCCCGTCCAACCTGACCTTCAATGTTTCCATAACCTATTGCTGTAAATGCAGCTCGGCTTTTGTTCATTGCTTCCTGATCAGATTCTAAGGCTTGCACTGTTTTCATCTTAATGTTCAATTAAATTAATGGGTCAGTCCCCAGCTCCGTTACAGATGGAACTGCCGTCAGGAAACAGCTGGACTCCTATGGCACTAAGCAGGTCACAAAGCCAAGAACAAAGTTGTATGAGATCCAGAAACAAGGCAATAGCTGTTCCATAAATCCACTGAAGACATAGCTAATACTATTGATTTTACACTGAAGATGACTTCCACACTCAGTGGAAGTACAGAACTTCAAGTGACAAAATATCCCCTACTTCTGGCTTGTATCCTTTTAGAGACTGCTGCAGGTACTGCCAATGGGTTGGTCCTTGTAAGCATATACAGAACAGAAAAAGGGGAGCTCCCGATAGGACCTTTTTTAGGGTCTCCTGTAGGAGTTTATATGTATCTCTCAACTTCAGCCTACTTGCCTGGGGCAAGTTTCAAAGGCAGTTTGTATCCTGGCTGAATTCACAGTACAGTAGATGTGGTGCAAGCACAAAGCAGCGTGCAATACCTGCCTCAAAGAGTTTACACTCTAGCCTTCAAAAATGTAAATAACTCCCCCCAAAATTCAAAGGAAATTTGAATCAATTAGACTGTTGTGAAAATAATGTAGGACATCACTCCTTTTTAATAACAGAGACAGAAACATATATCATATTTGCCCTTAAAGTAGTCTCCATGAGTGTGACTTAGTGGTTCCTACACGGATCACAGCATGTGAAGAGGATCCTGCCTACAGCCCTCCTCTCTGACCTGGGAGAATCTTGCTTGAAATGTTCAATTAAAGGAAATTGAAGTGCAGATATTTTCTTCAAATTAATATTATTTAAAAACTAATTGGTGATGTTAGTGCTGTTTTTCCCCTCTAATTAACAATGTATAATGCAACTTTAACTACAATTTAATTACATTATGAAGGCAGAAGGTATTTTCTGAAAGCTTTCTCCTGCTCTTAGGGAATTAATCTCATTAGTATTAATAGTTTATCATCTGCTTAAATTCCTCGTATATTATTATGAGAACTGAGCTCAAAGTTTAACTATTCTAAAAAAATGTAATGCCTGTAAATTAAACATGTTCTACTAAATCTTACAGACATTAAAATGGAAAGAGATGTATGGAATTTCAATGTGATTCTGGCTAAATGTGTTAGAGAAACTCAACTTTGATTCATCTGAAGAAATTCTGCATTAACGTAGATTATCAAATTTCTCAAACTGAAAATAGCTAGTATGCTACTCTCAAGAAAGGTTTTGACATTGACAGAGGACATCTCTTTCCTGCCCAGAAAGGAAGGTGCACAGCATTCCTACGTACACTTCTCAAGAGAACGAGCTGATTCTTCTCCCCTCAGCTGCAACGTGAAAGACTTCTTTTCTCCTTAGCTTCTTGGTGTTTAGGTTTAGATGGCCACATGCACAGCATTCTCTCAAAGGTGGGTGTCAGAGAAGTGCTGGTAACTCCTTGATATGAATGATTGAGTGATGCGATTCACATCTCAAAGCAGCCACTTTGGGCTGTCAGTGTAGGTAGACAAATTTATTTAGTTATACATAGGTTATGGTTCCAATTAGCTGGTGGGCTAGAGATCCACCTGTACAGAAAAAAAAGAGAAAAAAGTCCACCCCCAAAATCATGACATTCTGATGCAACTATCTAACTTTCAAAAATAGTGCAAAACATAAGAAAGAACAGATACTAAAATTCATCTTGACCTAACCTGCAGAGGAAACTCAGACATCCACAGAGGTCATAAGCAGGCCACAAGAAAATCTACTACAAGCCCTCAGAGGAGAAATTTTAGAATAACCACCAGAAGCAAAGACCAGCAACACCTTGATCAGAGTTGCAAATGCCATGCTTCCTTTACATATACAATGTGCAACTAGCTGTTTCAAATGTGAGTATTTGTGCATTCTGAGTGCAAAATTCAAACACAAAGGTTGAGCTGTAGAAGCAGAGGAGTAAAGAAACAAATACTGGAAGTCTCTTGGACAAACACTGTGAAAGAAACCTACCTCAGATTCCCTCGCTGAGATCAGCTTATGTTAAGAGGAAACCGTTTGACCAGTGGAATACACTTGCTTTTGACTGCTGGAACAAGATGATCCTGATGCATTTTTTTGAGGAGACCGATGCATACGAGTGGTTCTTACCAGAGTTTCTCAAAAGTAAGTCCTACGAAAGAAGCTGGAAGAGTTCGTTCTTTGTGTATGCACAGGGAAAAGTACTATTACAGGGACATTTATCCAGAAAAACAAACTTTCCCTCAATTTCTCTAGACACACTTGAAGAACAATTGCAACAAATACGAATTTGTATTTCATGGAAGAGTAGGCTCTGACAGAGGTGCAGAAATGAGGACAGGTCTTTTTTAATGCAGTCAGGATTCCCTCCCAATTTCTGATTCTACTTCTGTGATAAACAATGCAAGAGATCTGAGTAAACTCTGATGATGCCCTGCCTACTGAGCACCTCAGTAAAACTGACTATGGATTAGATGGGAAGTCTCCTCCACAGGAGATGGGAGAGGCCTCCAAAGAGGCATGTAGGCAGCTATGTCTATGTCTTGGTGGAGTCTCAGTCTCCTTGTAAGGTGAGAAGTTCTTACAAACCCCACCTGAAGTAGTGGCATCCACTTTCCCCGCATTTCTGGGTGCAGAAATCTTCTTAGTTATTTTTAAACAGAATACTTAAACCTACTGAGTCCTGATGAATGCGTAACTGTGACACACAGACACACTATGGTAGCAGCAGGATTTCAAGCATTGTTGGATAAACAGCTCATTTGGCGTAGTCTGCTTGGTACCTGCTTCCTGAGAGTACTTCTGAATAACACCAGCTTATGGATACCAAGGGTACACCCTCGGGAAAATTGACCTTTCTCCCTATAATTTCTTTGAGATGTTTGGGAAGACCCCAGAAGGTAATTTGCAATTTTCCTGTGTCAAGAATGGTTTTGGAAATGCTGCAGTACACATCCAGGCAGCCCTGTGGCTATAACGGTTTAGAATAACTCAAGGTTTGGTGATGCGTTTCTGTTTAAAATTTCTTAAGCTAATTCAACTTTTTCAGCTTTGAATATTTCTAATTTAACACCTACATCACTATCCTATGAGTAATAAGATGAAGAATGAAAAGTAGATGGAATTTATAAACTCTCAGGTAGTACAATAGTTCCAATCAATAAATGGTGGAAAAACCTTTACTGGGTCTTTTCAGAACTACGCTGAAGGAAAAAGGTTAAAGTGCAGACATACGGAGTTGATCTTTTCCATTTTCAATTTTTCTGTAATTTGATTGATACATATTTCCTGGTTTTATCTTCCATATTGTACATAGTTTTTCTACACTTACAATTCTGACTGTGTCTACAGTAATCAAGGTCATAACTATCCACAAGGGGTCTCTAAATAATTAGGACGGATAGTTAAAGCTTCAGTGAATCCGATACAATTGAAACCTAGAGCAACTGATCTGCAATTTGATTGTGTTAAAAACTATACAGCATGTATACAAATGAGGTAGTTTACCAAATGAATTAACTTCTTATAAATCATGGGAGCACTAAAATAAAATCTCAACTCTGTAAGCTTAACACTGCTGATTTATATAGAGATGTGATGAAAAGACAAAATAAGAAGCTAACTAAAGTATCAGTTGAGTATATTTAATACTTACGGATGACACTGAAATCTTAGTAAACACACAAATATCTTATCTGGTGGTGGCAAAGTCCAGAATTAAAGAAATTCTGGAATCATAAATGTAATTTAAGATTATTTTCCTTGTTTTAAATATCACAGATATATCACCTGAGATTCAAAACATAAACCATGAAAAGCATAAGGCTTTATAATATGACATGTTTAAAAAACAAACAAAAAAACCCCTTATGACATGTTTAAAAACAAAAGCAGAAACAGCAATGAAAACAATCAAGGGGACTTTATTTTTAATTAAACACCGACAGAAAAATCAATGAAGTTTCTCTTAATTTGTGAATGGTCACATAGGTAATCTTTCTGGCTTCTATGAACAATCTTGTTAAGCTAAATTCAGCCAAAAAGTGATTAAATAAATATGTGCTTGGACAAACTGTCAGTGGCAATGCTGGATTCAAGCAAGAAATGTAGAAAGTGACTCTCATACAGTACTGAGCTGCAAGAATTACTAAATTAACAGGTTGTTATGTTACTTTTCTGGATACAACTTCTTGGTACTTCTATTACAATAGCCCATTTATCACTTGCTTTCCCTGCACTGCTTAAAAACTCTTACTTCTACATTTATCTCTGTTCTCCCCAAGCCACATTCCAATTTACTTGTAAGATTATTTGGAGATATCACTTCTAGTCTTTAATCTTGGAGAAATCCCTTCATCAGATCATTGCCATTCCACAACAGGGACTCATAATCACTGTACCTTACTGAAATGAGATAAAACCAAGGCAGACAACATTGATTTTACAGATATTTGAATACAGAGGGAAGTACAGAACCAGATTCACAGAAGTACTAAGGCTTTGAATTTATATTTAGGGGCTTTATTTGCTATGAAACCAGGGAGTGGCTGGTGTTAAACTAGAGGCAGGTGTGTAAACATCTATAAGCACTGAGGACTATAAAGAATGTAGCTTATGAAATCTGGGCCACCTCCTCAGACCTTCTTCCACTTGTACCGATTTTGCCCATGTAACACTGAAATGAATTCCTTTAACTTTTGTCTTAAAATTGCTTCACGTACAATTGCTGTATGACTATGTCCCGTCTCCACTGTCGCTTTACAAAAGCCATGTGATTAAGTCATCTTTTCACCTTCACAATCCAGGTTTAATGAAAGCAACATGTTTCCAAATACTTAGCATTTTCTTACTGAAAGCACTAAAAAACTTAAACTTTGTATTGACTACAAGCAATATTCCTATTTCAGCCCTTGTCTTCACCTCCATTTACCAGAACCTCAGACACAGGTGCACTTTCCCTTCCAATTTAACCTTTTAAGAATGTCAAAAGAGAGAATAATTTATACTACTCCTTAAGTTACATTTCAGAAACTAGCTTTTGAAAAGAGTTCACTGAAGCAACTAGCCCTCACGTTTCAGAGAGAAATAACACATCCTTTTCTGTTATTTGGGAAGTTCAGACTTCAGTGCTCTGAGGACTCCCTTGGTCTCTTTTTTTTTTTGGCCTCAGTCAAAGCTAGAGCCAGTCAACCAAATGCCTGTTTAACTCTTACAATAAAGGCAAAAATAAAAGATGAAGGGTACTTAGTATTTCAAGCTCTGGAAGCTGAAGCAACAAAAAAACTAGGAAAAAGTCAACTGGATCTTGAATTTAGTAAATGAGATAAAAGTTAACCAAATTATGATGAACACTGAATATCAAGAGACATTTCCAAATAGTAAGATCTATTAACATGTGTATTATGTTATGCGTAGGAAGGAAAATTTTCATCACTGTAATTAAACCTTGACTAAAGTGGTAAGAATGATGCCTGTAGATGCAGAAAGATAATACCATTTCCTCATTTTCCTATGTGAGTCAATTTCTATATTTTAAGAATGTTTTAAAAATATCAATACATACAGCCTGCAAAACCCATAAATCAGAAAGTGTGAGGGCAAATACCGTGAACTCAATTTATATTTGTCAGTCTGTATCTCTCTTGTCAAAACTGCTACAAAGTCTGTGCTGTGACTGGTAAAGAGAAATTGATGGGTATTTAAGTGAAATTGCTAGAAAATAAACTTAATTATTGTAGTATCTTTTACAATTCTTTGAGAAGGTGAAGTGGGTGAAGGACAAGCCTCTAAAAATGACCAAGAAAATTCTTATTTTTTTCTTTAAATATTGCTGTTAACAGCATCTATTAAGTAGTCAGAAGCAAGATCATAAAAGTGAAGCACGAACAAGAATACAACTTGCTCTTCTATGAGAAGAAGGATTAGCACTGAGTTTCTGAAGCAGCATTATCTTGTCACAAGCTCCGTGGAGACCTACTACTATCTTCCACATAGTTATGGCAGAGAGATGTCAGTAAGCATTTCACTTAAGCACATCAATATTTTTGAAACTCTAACCCTAGAGAGGGAGAGAAGGGTATATCTGGACCTTCCAGTGCATCTCAGTGTGTTACACGTGTTACTCCCTTCGAAATCTATAAATTAAGTGCCCACGCTGTTTGGACACTTTTGAAAAAACAATTTCCAGCACTTCTCTCAAGCTCTCTGTGTCTAAATGTAACGGTCCGTTTGTCGCTTATCAATTCTGTAGGCCAGAAGATATGCTTCTAAATGAGAATTATAATGTTTAATTAAATAAAACTGAAAATTATTTGGTGACCTCAAATGGGACACTCCAGAGAAGAAAAGTATGTTAAATATATCAGACAATAAAGCACCAGCATAGAAGACAAGCTATATCTTTTTGGAATCCAGTGCCTTTGTAAATAACAAACTTAATTGGCTGGAGCAAGAAAGGATTTCTCAGCTGGTGAGTTTTTGGCCAAGACACAAGAATTTTTATAACAGTCAACAGCAAACAGGTTTTAGCTCATTCATATTAGCTTCTAGAAACTTGTCCAGCTTTTTTAATGCAAGTCTGCTTGAGTAAGGGTTTAGATTAGCTTAAAATTGCTTTGGTTTGAAAATAGTCTGTTGATTTAGATATGAACAATGTTCTAAACATTTGATACATATCATTACTAGTATAATCTGTGACAGAAGGTTTTTTATCTGCTTACATTTCACAGAACTTTTTGTGATCATTGGCTGTTCTTTAATGTACTTGCTGGGACTCAAAGTGCTGCACAAATTCATCTGACATTTTAAATTATCTTAGTAATCTTTTCAATGTTTCTATTTCCCAGAACTACATTTACTACATTTATGGTGTTCATTTCTATACTGTATTATTTCAGTACTACTGGACTGGTAACTAGCAGGTAGACATTTGATTGGCTTGCTATCACAGCCCAAATACTAGTACTTTCTTCTTAACTTTTCCAGAAATCACTGATTTAACATACACAAATATTTAACAAATACACAGAAAGGAAAACGGCACGCATCACGTATTGTTACGTAAACAGCACAACGAATCTCTAGAGGACTCGTTAGGTACAGAAGTGTTTGCCCGAAGAGTGCTGCACCCTCCTCATGGCAGAGCTCCCTTGCCTACTCCTTGCCAGCCACTTCAGCTGCTTTACAGCGATCCTATGCCTTAGACACATCGCTGTGTGCCATAAGCCCCTGCTGTCACGATAGCCCTTCAGTTTCTTGACGCCTTTGCAACAATTATGAAAGTGAATTCCTATCATTCAGGAAATCTACTCTGTATTCAGGTTATTGTTATTGCAATTGTATTGACGAAAATTTTGCAATGCTACCAGATAGAAAGTGTTCGCCGTGAGGCACGCGCTGCCTGGCGTAGCTCAGGTTTGTCTAAATGTCAGATTGACTTAGAATAGCCTGTTATCTCTTTAATCTTTTTTTTTCTCAATTCCTTCCTATCAGCAAACTTAGCATCTTGGTATTAGAGGAATAAATATTAGTGGAATATAAACTGGGAAAACTGCAGAGGCTTCCGATGCCGTTAGTTTAAGAAGGGAGATGAAATCATTAGATAGTCTGATGGAGTCCTACGATTAGTTATTATATCCACAAAGAGGTTTCCAAGCCATGCCAGATTTACTTTTTCTTTCCTTACCTGGCAAGCCCTGTTTTAGTAGGCTAAACAACAAAGAATCTGTGCTTTCCTTGGGTAACTTCACAGGTAGCTCATGCGTCCATCCTAGAAGTCTTCTCACTCAAGCTTGGTCATATTCTTTGTGAAGTAAGAGACATTAATGGCGAGAGTAAAGGGTACAGATTACAGTGAAGACAAGAAGTAAGGTACAGAATGAATTTATTCCTTGATCAGTTCCTATTCCCCACAGTCTTTCTAAAGAGGAGATGATCAATTTTGTCCACCATCCATTCAGACTTTGAATTCTGTATGGAACGAAGATTCGGGATGTCTTCTTGATATGCATTCAGCGCTATCAGATGTCAAGGGTTTTGGCAGGAAGTGAAAAACCCTAATCTGTACGATATATGGTACATGGGAAAAAATATGATTCCTGACAGTTTATAATTCTGCCAGAGCTATAGAAATTTTTATAATGGCAATAAAAGGCACCTCTCTAACCCAAAGAATCTCTCCTGCCAAGCTTCCAAAATGAGCAGCTAATCATGATGGAATTGGAGCTGTTAAAGTTACAACCTCTTTTTTTTTTTTTATTATGGAATGCACTAGACAAACTGAGTTGGAGGCTGCTATTCCTTCTATCACAATGCCTATACAGTAATGAAATAATTATGTCAAGGAATCACTTTTCAAATAAAAATATGGTTGCAGATTTTGAATCTATGTCTCTCAAAAACTATCTATATTGAATATTGGAAATGCAGTGCTTACATTTAGTTTGATAAGGCACCAAAGACTTACAAGTTTCTGACTCATTTCTAGACTAAAGCAGGAATTTTTCAACCAATTATTTTTCTGAAAAAAAGGGCATCCTCTTTGTAGCCACCCGTTTAAATAATGGAATACTGTGACAAGTATTCATACTGGGAGCCCTCTCCTCTCCAGGGAGAGACTAACTCCATTGGTCTTTCCTCACAGGGCACGTTCTCCAGCCCTTTGATCATCTTCGTGGCCCTCCTTTAGACCCTCTCCTGTCAGTCCGCATCTTTCTTGAATTGTGGGGACCAGAACTGAACACAGTACTCCAGGTGCAGCCTGACAAGCACTGCGTAATTGATCTTGTGAATTTTACAGTTTGGAATGATCCTTATTATTTAAGATCTTTTTTGCTGTGGCTTCTAACCCTAATTTTAATGATATCAAATTAAGGAAAATTTAAAAATTGCTCATTTACATCAGTGGATTTGAGGCTTAGGAAGACTGGATATGCTTCAAAGGAAACAGTAAACAGTGCCATGTGTAAGACGCAAAAACTGCAATTTATATAAAAATATACAGAGAGAAAATGACAACAGAATTGAGAATTGCAGATTTGGATCAGCACACACTGTATGACAGCAAAACTGTCTTGGGAGCAAAAAAGGTTGAAAGGAAAAGAACACTGCTTCATCCCTTTTAGAGGATGAAGTGTTGAAACCATCACACTTTCTACATAGTGACATCACAAATTATATAGTTGTAACAGCAGCAAAGGGAATGATGTCTTTAGGAGAAAGAGTTGTTAGCTATGTTTTTTTCTATGATTGTAGAGAAGAAACTTCCAGTCAAACTATTGCAAATGTGGTCAAAGACACCACAGATAAACTGCTTTTAGAAGATTTATTTGTGAGAAACAAAGAAAATGGAATTTTAGACGTTAACAATGGAGAGCTACTAAGGCTTCTGCAAGAATAGAGTATCCAAAACATTAAAGATTGGCAGCAGCTTTTTTTTCTTCTCTTTGGTAGGTAACGTGTCTTTTTTTCCCTTGTTCAGAAACATACCTTCAGGTCTGAAGAATTCATTATCTTTTTACCATTTTTAAAGCTTTCAAACCTAGCAACTTTTTAAAGTGGCTCTTCTGCTTTTGCTTGCTATTTATCTATTTTCAAGGAAGATGGCAGACTTGTTTAAAGTCTCTTGCTTGTCGGCTCCTAATTATAAGCTTTTGCTCTGTTAAAATGTTTGTATACATGTTCTTATAAGCATTTACTTAATTCAAAAATTATTATTTTTTCCACAAAAAGACCCTTAATATAAAAATATTGTGCCCAGAGTCTGTAAAGTTTGAAAATAATGTTCAAAACATCTGTGGAGAGACACAAGGAATATAGAGAGCTTAAAATACTGTATTCTAAAAATTAAAAGACCTTGCCAGTAATGAGTACCAACAATATACTGAATGATATGATGATTTTGCAGCTGCATTCTCAGCTGCCCATGATTAGAATGAATAGTACATATATATAGAACAATAATTATTGGGAATCTGTCCCAATATTGTGCCTCGGCTTCAGATAAACAACATCCTACGTGGACTTAGTAGTGTATGCATTCAGGCACAAAATTATCATCATAGAAAGGTGAAAATTAACATCTTCAAAGTATGAGTTACTTCACAATTAATAATGTTATTTACAGTAAAATTTGTAAAGCTAAGGTATTCCATAAATACTGCTATATTCTAAAATGCTATTTGGTTGTCATTATTCTATTAGCAACAAGGGTTTTCTCCCTCTTCCTCTTCCAAAGTTGTATATTATTTTATTTTAGTAAGTACGAGAAAGACTGATGTCCACAACCTGCTGTTATGCCTGTAGGCAACCAAAGCCCTCGGGTAACTGCGTGGCTACCATGGAGAAAAAGTTAAGGAAATGTACGCCTGTTTATAAAAGGCTTGATCAAAAGCCTGCAGAACAAAGCTGTGTAGGGCCCAGGAATACTATCAGACTTCAGTAGCCAGGTTAATCTCAGTTTATCCTCTTATTTATTTTACGCTTTCTAAGTAAACGGTCTGATCCATCTCTATGGCTACTTAGCAAGCAACAAGTTTTTGACAAGTTTGGTGACATTATTACCATCATCCTTCCCTAGCCCTCAGTTTGATTCTCGACTAAGACACAAGATGAATTTCTGTTGCCAGGAAGCACAAAATCAAACACTAGGGCTTCCATTAATTTGGTGCTGGAACAAATATCCAGTAATAATGACTCAATGGTTAACCCCTTGTCTTGCAGCTCACGCAGCTGACAGGAAGATCTTAACTATAGTCAAGAGGATACCAACTTAACTCACACCTTTGCATCTTCAACCAAATCACCCAACGCTCCCCAGCAACACATTTTATATGTATGCATATATGTCTGCTTACTTACATACTCCACTGTTCAAATTGCTTCAGCTCGCAAACCTACCAAGCGTACTTCGTAGCGTGTGAAATGGATTGCCCATAAAGAAGAGTTTCTTTTTCAGCTTCGTATAACCTTGTGCATGGATGCAAGCTGGTTTTGCTGACAGATGTGTGAGTGCATCAATATGGCACCAAACCTGCACTGGTAAGTTCTTTGAGAGGACTGGAGAGACACGCTCTGTCTCAGTGACTTGCTAATGTGGTCTCCAGCTTTTGGACTGGAGCAGACTCATGTGCTGTTTACTCATAAAGTTGAGAGGTTCTTCGTACCTGCCCTCTATACAACGCTGTAGCTGTGCTTTACAAAGCTGCCTACTGACTAACTAAGCGTTACTAATGCAACTTCTCTTCAGTATTACATCTTATGTTGTTGGACCTCTCCTTTATCCTTCCCTTCTCTCCTTTTACAGAAAAAAAGGCAGCTGCATGCGCAATGGAATATTTTGATTGTTTTCAGTATGTGAAGTTTCATCCTTCCTTCTCTGCTCCTGAAAGGGAAAACAGCAGTTGCATGTGCAAGGAATGTTTTGTTTTCAGGTATGTCAAGCCTCGTTAAAAAGACTCAGATGAAGAAATGGCTTTATATAAGGAGTGAAAAGTAGTTAGAAAAAACCACTAGCGTATATAGGTCACAAGACAAAGTGATGAGGGAAGCATTTGCAGGAAATAAAACAGCAATCATTGCTCTAAATGCAGTATTAGATCTTTCTGTATTTTGCATCTTCCCATAGCAGCCTTCTCTGGCTGATGACTGCAGCACTAGCAATTATGGAGGCTTTGTCATGAATCCAGAAAGATGTGATAAAGTGTGAAATATGGTCCAGAAATACCTGATGTTCTGCCTTTTTGATTTATTTGAAAAAGTCTGTTTTGAGCTTCTGGGCTCATGGTTACAAAAAACCTTAAAGCAGAGATTGCTGAATCTCTGACATCAGAAGGCAACTTTTAATATTATTTTAATATTAAAAAACTAGAGACTTTAAGTCACTTGGGCTTGCTTTCAACATTTGACTCACTGTTTTTTAAAACTTATGATTAGTGGATTAGTGATCTATGGCCTTCTCTTTTCCTTGCTCACTTCTGAAATACTAAGGTGCATGTGGATCAAATTTTCATTTTTTTTTCCTGGAACCACAATTGCTAGAAATGTATTTTAAAGATATGAACACTGATATTCTCTTCTAAAAACATGATTAAATAAGCAGTACTTTAGGGCTTTAAAATAAACATTAGAAAACAAAATTCAGTACGGTGTCATGAATTCACAACAGGTAGGTATTAAGGTAACTCTACATCACATACATCTCACAGAAATTCTTACATCTCTGCATACCCCTCTTTATGATCCATGCAATACCTGCTTAGGACACAGAGCACAGAGGGTACCCGAAGGCTTTTCTGAATCCCCCAAATTTGAGTTGGGGGGTATGAAACACAAGAAGATGAAAAAATACCTTTCTCCTTTTCCTACAATTACATTGCTAGTTAAAGCAGTCTCCCTGGAGGAGAGGACTTCTCTCACTTCAGGTCTCACTTTTGCTCCATCCTTTCACCAACTTGCAATAGTTAGTCAAACTTAATCCTTGGGCACTGGGTCAATGACTTCAAGTAAAGCTTTTAGGAAAGTGAAAAATCAGTGAAAAATCAGACTTACAAGAGCTGTAATTAGTACATGCTCCCACTCCATCAAGTCAGGACACCCTCCTGGGGTTGGCTGGAGTAGATGGCATAGGCAATGGTTTCCATATATCTGTAGGTCTCTAACCCAAACCTCTGATCTATGCATTTGGTGAGTTAAGCAGACTGGAGGCACCATCCTTTCTCAGGACACCATTTATGAAGAGAGCTGCTTATTATCAGGAGGCTCAGAGACTACAACTGACTTGTGTAACCACTACATGATTTTTTTTTCTTCCCTGTTAAAAACATTCTGGTGACACTTTGAAGAAAATAAACTCTCCTCAGCTCTGGAGGAGAGGGAAAAGATGTGGGCATCTGGTCAATGATTACACAACGCTAATTTTTTGGATGTTCACTTGCAACCTGATTTACAGACAGGCCAAGAACCTCTCACAGGACCATTTAACATCAGTGCAAATTTTGCTTTCTAACAAGAGATTAATCAGAAAGAATACGCTGGGTAATAATCAAAAAAGGGAAAAAAAAAATCACAAACTGGGTGCCTAGACTATTGTGCAGTAAGCATAAAAATCCCTTTTTTTCTGGTTGCTACCAGTGCAGCATCTCTGCAGGAGGTCTCAGTGTTGATGGTATTGTTGAGCAAAAACAGCAGAACTCCTCAGCACAGAAAAAAATAGAAAAGGCTTGAACTGAAATTCTTACATACAGAGTAGGATTTTTCTTTGCTGTCACTCATGCCCTATTTCCAGGGTGGTTTTTTTTTTCTCTATTTTACTTTTGTACAGACATCTTGAAAGTATAAATGGTAGGGGAATTAGTATTTGTTATCAGTATGTAGAGTTTTGTTATTTTTTGAATGTAAAAGCATTAACGCATTTTTAGTAGCTTTGTGCAGATTGACTCAGAACTGTGAATAGCACCTTCCAATTACACAGCAGTAACTGGATTACTTTGGAATTTTGCAAAGTAGTTTGCTCTCAAGCTGAAGAAAGGAAAACAGGCAACTGTCTTAAAAGAAGAAAATTCAAAACTGAGTAAGATGAGAAATACGAGAAAGTTAGAATCTGGAAATTCTCTGATGTCCAGAACAGAAGAAAGCATTGAACAAGTCATGGTTCACAGCAGAATAGTAAGTGAAACACTTAAGAGAATCCAAGTGACTGAACCCAGACAAACTGTAACATCTTAAGTAATCCACCAGCACTCATTTTCACAGGGTTGAAGAACCACCATTCATGGCACTAAAGGACAGGCTCCTGTTTCTTCTGGAAGGGACTATTAAGAACTAAAACTGCAAGCAACAGCTGAAAGCGAAGGAAAAGCTACAGAATTTGACAGCTATGACATTAAAAAGTACCCATGTACTTGTATGTCTGAGGCAAATAATATGTATCTTAAAAGGTTAAGTTAGGAGAGCATGTTTTAGCCATAGCTCTCAGGCCATCAGGTCACCTGAAACAAGTCAGAATGAAAAAGCGAGTGCAGCACAGCATTTAGTGTGCTGTCAGCGCCCAACAACAGACACGCTACTTACGGAGCTGTGGTTTTGTTGTCATTGTCTGGCAGCTAGATCATTTGTTTTAATGACCTTCTGCCATCATGTGAAAGCAATAGCTCTTTTGATTGGACATGTGGTAAAATTAAAGGCTAATTGGTATTCCACTGACAATATACAGTAGGCGCCTCGTGCTGCTGACAAGATCTGATGGATGCTGCTTCAAGAACATACAGGTTTAAAGGAAATTAGTTTGATAGGAAAAAAATTGCAGTGCCACATTTTCAAGTTATCTTCTAGTGTTCTATTTCACAAGAGATATTATACCATCCAAATTTAATACATACCAGGCAGAAGAAACCAGAATGACAATAATCCTAAATATTGTTGTGGTATCTGTCATATGCTATATGAGGTTATTTTTGTATCACAATTTTAAAATAAGCACACCTGAAAACAGCAATAATTTAACAAGAGTGAAGACATCAAAGCACCCGTTTATCAAAACAGGCAAGTCTCGAGGCCAGCAACAGGTGTCCTACCTACATCTCCTTTATCCTTCTAGAAATGTTAAAGGAAGACCTGAACATTAGTGCTGGGCTGCTAGACATCTAGAAAGTAGTTGCAGAGCTACAGCATATCTAAAGTGTTAGAAGTGCTATACAGAGCTTTAGAGTTTATCTAGTTATGTACAATTAGTACAATGCATTTTGGAAAACTATCGACTCTGCAGAACATAAACAAGCAGCTGTGGCATGTCCCAAGACCCACCCAACACATGCACTGCTATGGCTTTCCAGAAAGTGCCAGAGAGAAATATCGCAATAATTTTATGTATAGACTATACAGTAAACACTTGCATCTGTGATCTCGCCCTTGTGTCAGAACACATTTGTTTCAAATGTTACCTTAACTACAGACATAAAAGTTTAACTGATCAGAATTTAAGCTTACATTATTCATTAAAGACAACCTTTTAAAATGGCATGGGAATTCTAGATCCAGACTGAAGAATGCAAATAAGTGGCCTTAGATTCTGAGATGTTGAGCATCCATGACCTTCAGTGATTTCAAAGGCATTTGGTTATGAAAACTTTGATTTTATACTTGAGATTAGAAATTCCAGTTATCTTCCGTATCCAGCAGAGAGCCTAAAATGCAACAAAAACTGCTGTGCTGACGTATTTTGAATCCAGCTCTTAACTCTCCTAGCTTTGCAAAGTAACATGAACACTCAAAATTTATTCCAACGGCACTTGAAGAAGCTATAACTTCCATTATTACAATCCATTTTCAAAATACACAAACTAAAGTGGCATCATTTTTCTGTTATGATGAAGCAAAGAAGGATGCAAAATAGTAGACTGGGTCAAAGGGAAAAGTGGCCAGCCATAAATCAAATACTGTGTTCAGCACAAATGAAGGAGCCACAACGGAGGCCATCCTAGTGCAACACCCCTTTTACAGGACACTGCACCTAAAACTGGAGAGAATATGCTGCTACCACGAACATGGGAGGTGCCCCGCTTAACCTCCTCTTTACGAACAGAGAAGGACTGGTGGGAGATGCGGTGGTCACAGGCCGTCTTGGGCTTAGCGACCATGAAATGATAGAATTCTCAATTCTTAGTGAAGTATGGAGGGGGGTCAGCATCTGGGATAACAGAGTTAAGAAGGCAAAAAAAAATGGCACAGCAATTGTAGCTGGAGAGAGGAGTGAGAACGTGTGGGAGCAGCAGCCCTGCAGCCCCCCCGGCCAGGGCAGCAGGAGGGGCAGGAGGGGCTCCAGGTGCCGGAGCAGAGGTTCCCCGGCAGCCCGTATTCGCACTCCTCGCTCCAGCTGCAGTTGCTGTTGCACAGTCACTTGTCCTCCTCCTTAACCTTGTCACCCCAGAGGCGCTGCCACTGTCACTGATGGGCTCGGCCTTGGCCAGCGGTGGGTCCCTCTTGGAGCCGGGCCAGCGGTGGGTCCATCTTGGAGCCGGCTGGTGTTGGCTCTGTTGGACACCAGGGAAGCTTCTGGCAGCTTCTCACAGAAGCCGCCCCTGCAGCCCCGCCGCTACCTAAACCTTGCCACACAAACCCAATACAGTTTGTCAAATATAACTTTTCCTAATTAAGCAGAAATTTGTTAATGAAAGAATTCCTATCCCTGTGTTTTAGACACACATAAAATGTGCATGTTCTACGATGCAGAATCTCTTTGGCAACTTTTAGAAATAAATAAAAGCTCTAAGGTCCAGATGACAAGCTGTACTCGGACACTTTAAGTATTACGCTCCTATGGCACAAAGGAACAGAATCTCCATGCTGGGATACCTTGTAATTATGTTGTAAATACCCCTGAGAAGCTATGCAATAACTTAATGCTACTTAAAAGCATGCCATGCATGAATAAATGCTCTCATTCTCTTCCTTCAGCATCTTCCAGTCAATAGTATTTACAATAATGTATACAATTATTGTAAATTGTTGTATTGTGGATATTGTATATATTGTGTATATATAGCCTTGCTATATAAAAAAAAAGTCCATTGTTCTACAATTCTAAATAGGTATCTCTGGAGTGTTTATCTTTTTTTTTTCCCCTTTACTCATTTTCTCCATATTCTTTTCTAGTATATTTTGCTGCTGCTTATACACTTTTCCTTCCAGAAAACTCAGCCCTTCTATGCCTAGACCCAATACCATCACAATACCCAAAGAACAATAATTACCAGAGGTTACCTAATCTTGTTGCCCAGCAGAGCCAGGCTGCCGCTGCTCTGGGTCCAGCCAGCAGCGAGGCTGAGCACGTCTTCTCAACAGGTGGAGATGCACAAGTGCGCACGCGCACACACATGGCCGGCCACAGATACACTGACAGAAAACACAGCCCTCACACAATCACCAACAGCACCAGCAGCCTCATCCTGTTCCCTGGTTCGGCTGATTAAGAGGAAAGCCCGTTAGCAGGAACACGTAATTGGATACAATACAGATCCCTCCAGCAGCTGCTCTTAGACACTCCATCTGCCCAGTAACTGGCCTTGGGATCCTCTGGTGTCTCCAGTTGCTGGCAGCTGGACATAAAAGCCCCTGAGGCCCATAGCCCCATATGGGCCACTGGCACTCAGACCCCCGGTGCACATGCACACATCAACGCACACACCATGACTCTCGCTGGTACCTGGCCCCTGAACACCCTCCACTTCCAGTTGCCTCATGCACACAGGCACATGGAAACGGGCTCTCTCGTAGCTGGTCTCCTGATCCCATGGGTCCTTCTGGCAGATGGACTGGACCTCCCAGTCCCTCCCACAGCCAACACTCAGGGTGCTCTGGTCTCTCCAGTATGCAGCCCAAGCTTATGGCTGTTTCAGTACTTGGCTCCCAAGCCCCTTATCCTTCTAGCCTGCTAGTCCAGCATAACGTTCATAGCTATTAGACACGCTGACGTACGCATCCACACAACACGCATGCATTCCAGTCCCTCCACTTGCTGCCACTCCAGACACACAGACACCTATGATGCTTGGCCTTCTCCCCAGTTGCTGGCACTCAGACCTCCACACACTCCAGCCTTTCCAGCTGGTGTGACAGAAGCATGTGCCCCTGAGACCCCTGGTCCCCTCTCCAGCTGCTGGCACTTAGATGTCCATCCACACAGAACAGAGAGACCCTCTCCCAGGAAAAACAGTTAGAAATGGAGTTCAGTAACAAGACTGGACAGGCAACTGTGATTACATAGAGGGCATGGCCAAAGAAACATACTGATCAGCAGCCTTGCAACTGGCTCACTTTGGCACCTCTTCCCCGTCCTCTCACATTGGTTCCTCCTCAGATCACTTTGATCCTCCTTTTCCCCACCTTGGTCCTTCCCCTAAACATTTTATAAGAAGTCTTCCATAATCCCAAGAATCTGTATCCCTGCATCACATAATCATTCCAGTGTCCCTCTTAGGGTGACAGGGTGTCTGTAGTGACCCAGGGAGCCTCTTCCATTGACTCATCTGGCCAGTTTCACACTTGGACATGGGCCTTTGACAGCCCAGGTCTAGGACAGGGTGTTTCCCCCGACTAGGTCACTGGAGTTTCACTGCTTGTCACTGCTCCTCTGTGCTCATGGTGATGAGCCTCTGATCATGTCATGCACAGCTTACACTAAGATACTTTTCTGTGTTATTGATACATTACCAAACATACCTTAACAATTTACAAATTATTTTCAATACTGATATTCTAGAATAGAAGAATAGAATAGAAGAGAGGAAGAATAGAAGAGACTAAGAATAGAATATTTCAGTCGGAAGGGACCTACAACGATCATCTAGTCCAACTGCCTCACCACTTCAGGCCTGACCAAAAGCTAAAGCATGTTATTAAGGGCATTGTCCAAATCCTCCGACAGGCTTGGGGCATTGACCACCTCCCTGCGAAGCCTGTTCCAGTGTCTTATCACCCCCCCAGTAAAGAAATGCTTCCTAATGTCCAGTTGGAACCTCCTCTGGTGCAGCTCTGAGCCATTCCCATGTGTCCTATCACTGGATCCCAGGGAGAAGCTCTCAGCACCTCCGTTTCCACTTCCCCTCCTCAGGAAGCTGTAGAGAGCAACAAGGTCACCTCTCAGCCTCCTTTCCTCCAAGCTAGACAAACCCAAAGTCCTCAGCTGCTTCTCACAGGACATTCCTTCTAGCCCTTTCACCAGCTTCACTGCCCTCCTCTGGACACATTCAAGTACTTTCACATCCGTCTTAAATTGCAGGGCCCAGAACTGCACACAGCACTTGAGGTGAGGCCGCACCAGCGCCGAATACAGCGGGATAATCACCTCTTTGGACCGGCTGGTTATGCTGTGTTTGATGCACCCCAGGATGCAGGTTGCCCTCTTGGCGGCCAGGGCACACTGCTGACTCACGGAGCCTGCTGTCGACCAGCACCCCCAGATCCCTTCTGCAGGGCTTGCTCTCCAGCCACTCCTTTCTCAATATATACTTAGTCTGGTGTTACTCCTCCCTAGATGCAGAATCCATCATTTGGACTCGTTAAATTTCACCCTGTTAACCACTGCCCAATGCTCCAATCTATCTATGATTCTATGATCTAGAACCCTCTGCAAGGCATCTGTAGAGTAATTGCTGAGGCGCAATTTGGAAATTTACCCTCTAAGAACAGCATTGAAACAGGGTGGAACGTAGCTACTGTACAATGAGTCTGTACCATGGCAATTCCCTAGGCAACCCTAGATGTTGGCAACATCAGGGGAACTTGGTGTGCTGACTCTGGGAGAAATTGCATGGAGGGTGGAGCGGAGTGGAGATGTCACAGCCACGCTCTGTGAACAAGGGAATCTAAAGGTACACAGTGTGTACATTAATAAGCTCCACATGCGATGCTCTGGGTCAGCGACCTGTCAACTTTGATGAAATGCTGTACTTGGAGTGAACTTTGCTTATTATATCATCATTATAATAGTAAAATGCACACCCCTCTCAAAATTACCCACCTCCCAAGGTGCGACCACTGCTCAATGAGCTTGCGCACTGAATTTTTCCTAGTCTGTACCTTTAAACGCGAAGCGAAACAATTTTGAACCAATCCTGATAAAGGTATGTATGACTAGAGTCACTCAAGCTCCACCTGCAAAGTAAAACACTATAAAATAGTGTGAAAAGAGCTGGATGTCAGGGAAGGCACCATCATTCCTGACTTTTAGGATCCGCCGACGGGCTGACCCTCTCTTCCCCCCCGCATTGGGATGCCTTTGGGTAAGATTCAAACACTTGGCTATCCCGAGTGGATCCGCGGGAATTTTAGGAATCTCTGTAGAGTTGTTTCATCACCCCACGCGTGTGTACCCTGACTGTAATTAACTGCACATGCTTTGCAGACAGTGAATTTATCACCGGCAATCCAAAGAACTTGTGCATCTGTTGCTTCAATAAATCGCACTATTGATTGATTCAGCCGTGTTTGTGTTGTCCCTGAACATGACCGTACCTCTGAGTGCAGCCATGTGAGTTCAGGAGGTGTCTGGCTGAGCAGGTAGTGTGATGTTAGTAGTGCATCCAGACCCGTGAGAGTCCAACGAAAGGAGCTGGGCATGACCGGACTACTAACGCTGATTTTGGGCATCTGCCTCTTAACGCAACAGCTTCTTGTCCCTCAAGAGAGTCAGCACCTCCCAGTTTGGTGTCATCAGCAAATTTTCTAATGATGCATTCAACTCCTGCATCCAGGTCACTGAAAAATATATTGAACAGAACTGGCCCTAGAACTGAAACCTGAGGAACACAGCTGGTGACCGGGTCACCAGCCGGATGTACCCCAAAATATTCTAGAAATATCATAAGCATCAAAGACCAAAAAATACAATCAAAATTACTGAAAACAAGAACTGCAACAGACTGAAATTGTAAAGTTCTTGATTTATAAACACATGGTGACCACATGCTCAAATCACTAGGAGATTTTCCACTGACTTCAATAACTGATGGATCAGGCTAAAAGTAAAATGTTCTGTGGGAAAAAAAATGGCATAACTTTAATATTTTATTTCCATTCTTTACTTTTTTAATCATTTCAGGGCTTATTCTTTAGAAATTATTTGTAAAGAGGTCTAAACTGAAATGCTGTGACTATAGCCAAGATCTGTAAGAAAAAGATACAAGTCAAAGCCCTACCCTTGCAGTAAGCACTCCCCAAGGCGTTTGTGCAGCTAAGCACAGCACAAAAGTATCTAACGCCCTTGCTGTGCACCTTCCAAATAATTGTCTCTTTTGTTAAAACCTCTCTTTTTCTGAGATGGAAAAGAATTTGTTGACATGAGAATGAGCCAGTAGAGACAGGTGCACAGAAGAAGGTCCTGACATAAGGACTTGTGTACTGCTTGCTAGCATTGCTGTTGAAGGATGTATGTTTATAAATGTTTTGTTAGTTAAGAAATGATTGCTCTGTACAGATGCTAGTAAGACAACCCCAAAACTCAACTTGCAGCTTGCTGAAAATCTGCAGCCATTCAGCAGACTTAACTAGCAATACTGTTACTTCCAAGATAGAATCCTAAGTATTTTGAAAACCAGTATAGAACACATATTAATAAAACTAAGGACATTGATACATTAAAATACATCTTTAGGACTTAAAATATAGTACCATCAAATATGCAATTGATAACTAGTTGTTCAGTATGGTGTTGGAGAAAGGAACCTATTGGAACAATTAACAAAGCAGGAATTGATGCTTTGGGGATCTCTTTACAATTGTGAAATGCTGTTAATAGAACAAAAGGATTACCGGGGATTTTAAAGAAATAATATGGGAGTTTTGCATGGGGTTACACCTGTCCAGAAATTGTGTGGTAGCAGCTCTGTAGTTTAAAAAAAGCATTTTTGTAACTTTCAGAGTTTTCATTTATTTTATACGCCATTTAGTATTTCTAATCACACAGCTGTTCTCAATGAAAAGTTAAAAGGCAAGGGAATATAAAACTTTTCAAATTTTAAGAAACTTTCAGAAATAGAAGCTTAGAGGGACCACAGCAGAGCCGTTCTCAGCATCATGCTCAGGGCCACTTCCCTGCCCAATTACTCATCATCACCTCCGTTCAGTGTGTAATGTTGGGCTCAGACAACGCATTCGTGATGAAGCCTTGCCATAGCTAACAACTGCAAGCAAAGAGACTAGAACTGCATGAACAGCCAGCTCCTTACTGGTCCCAAACTGCCAAGCTGTAAAGCATTTGCCCTGACACATACTCAGCAAAGCAATCAGGAAATTTTTGAGCAACACTGGTGGCAACAGTTAAGCAGGTGGTATTATTCAGTTTTAGATTTAGATTAAATATTAGGAAGAAATTCTTTACTGTGAGGGTGGTGACACACAGGACAAGGTTGTGGAGAGAAGCTGTGAAATACCCCAACCCTGGAAGCATTCAAGGGCAGGTTGGATGGGTCTTTGAGAAACTTGACCTGGTGGAAGCTGTCCCTGCCCATGGCAAGGGGGTTGGAACTAGATGATCTTTAAGGTCCCTTGCAACCCAAACCATTCTAAGATTCTATGACTCTATTTCATAAACTTTTCCATTTCCATCATATTCTTCCTCATTCATCTCTTTTTCTCAGCTGAAAAGGCATACCTTCAACATCACCTCCTGAAAAGCCCTTCTGAATATGAACAAAAAAAAAAAAAAAAAAAAAAAAAAATCCCAACAAGGATTATCTTTTAAATTCCCAGCATACCCTTTCTGAAATAGAGGCCTGGAGCTACACACTTGTAGTTAAGATGCAGGCCCATGATGGATTAAGACAGAAGTCAAACCACTTCCTGATTTGCTCTCTGTTGACTCTCTAAACAATGCTTCTTGTTTGTCTACAGGTTGAGAGATTATTATACATTCATTAAACCATCCACAAGGGACACCAAGACCCTTGTGTTATGTGATCACAGCTGCTCCAGAGCTCAAGGTTGGACACATATTCAGATTGTCACTGGATAACAGAAAGAGCAAAAACAACTAAAGCACTTTAATTTTACCACAAGATAAACTTACTAAGATCAGTTCAGGTACTCTAAAACAGATCTGACCTCAAGTTTTACCACAAATAAGTTTTTTAGGTGGATTGTTTTTACCAGCATTTTTTTTTGCCTAGCTGATGTGTGTTAACTACTCAAATTAAAATTAAAAAGAAAAAAGAAGATAGCATTTTAGCACTGAAGACTTGTTCTGTGTGACCTAAGATCTGTAAATGACCTTGAGAGGAACATGAGAGGAACTGCAGATTTGACACAATGAAACAGCCAGAGACCACGGATGCATTCACGAGGCTAGAAAAACAGGCTCCACCATTTAGCAGCTGTAATTTGAAAAGATTAAAAAAAAAAATCATTTACAACAATCAAATGCGTAACATTAGCATCTGAGGCATAAATGTTGTGTTACTGAAATATTACAAAGGCTTCTGGTAAACAGTATTCAGGCAAAATGAATTAGCATTAAAGAAAAAAAAACACCCACGCCTGCATTTTATAGCCTCTCCCTCTTCTTCCAGGAAAAAAAAAAAAAAGAAAAGAAAAAAAGAGTACAGCTGAGGGACACAGTATTTTTTGAATACTTCAAAAGCTATTGTATGGAATAATAACCTTCTGATGTGTTGCTCTCTGTTTCTGGAGTTGTTCACAACCCATACTTCTCTTCGGTCCTCCAGTCAGCTGAATTCATGAACAAAGAGGTTTAATTCAGTCAGAAGTGTGAGGCATGAAGAAGACAGATCTGTCACCTCCTGACTGGCAAGCAAGGTGGTACTATCAAGAGCAGCAGGCAGCAGCAGGAGAAAGATGGCTGAGAATGTTTTGGAAGTTAAGTTTAAGTTGTTGGCATAACACTCTGCAGCCATTGGGAAAGCCAGATCCTAGGGTATGATGAAGTACTGCCTTCACACTCCAGCAAGCTGAAAACCCTTGGCAATCAATCACACAAGAGAGGTCAAATTCCAAAGCCAGTTGGGGTGGATAAGCAGAACTGCACCCACTGTACTAGCAATATTAATCAAGTAAAACTCTGGAAGTGGTGGAGGAAGAAAGACGAAATGCAAGAGAGCCTATGCCTGGGACATACAGCGGTCACAGGTTCATGGTCAGTTAAGAAAAGTGGTACAGCAAAGCAACATTTGAAAGATACAGTATGCCTATTCAGAAGAAAGCAACACGTTTTTAGCAAGTTTTAAGTCATTCTCCGAGGTGATCTCGGTCCTTTCTTGTAGCCTCTTTGCTCACTCATGCATGAAGTGCAGTTTTCTTCTGCCAGACAATTAATTATAATGGCAGGTTCAAGCAAACAGTGCTCACAGCAATACCGTAATGGATGTCACCAGAAAACAACACTGCTTGCCATTTACCTGCACCCCTTGTTTACAACCAGTCAGTCCGCTTCCACTCCTTGCTTGTCCACACATGTACTCTTTTCAAGACTGGCAGTCCTCCTACAAATCCCTTTCCAAGACTCCAACGGAATGCTGTGCCACCCAGCACGCTCACCTAAACCACAGCTGCAAATCCAGAATGACTTGTTTTCCCGGAGTATTGCACCGGCTCTTACTTCTAGTTGACTTTAAACGTCTCGGAAGTATTTCACCCCTCTTAATGAGCCGCCATCTTCTGAACGACACTAAATCCAAATTTCAGTACTTTTGGAAATAAGGACCCCCTAGGGATTCAGCCTTTCTCCCGAGCCACCTCCTCCCTACCGATGACTCTCACCCGCTTTACCCTTCCCCAGCTGTCACGGTTCCTCCTGGGCCCTCCCGAGCTCTCCGGGCTCTCCCCTCGTCGCTGGGCAGGGTTGGGCCAGGCGGCCCCTTCAGACACCCGGGGCACCC
>NW_010516797.1:0-26222 GCF_000687285.1 Phaethon lepturus
CCCTCCAGCAGATCAACACTTCCACCCAGTTAGCTTGGGACTAAGGGCTGTCATCAAGTTGAATTTTTCTCCCCGGCTAGAGTATGGCAAAAAGACTCTGTCATCTAAAATTGTCTGTTTTTCTCGCACTTGAGACACTTTTGGTAAGATGGCATAAATCACAGTAAACATATTCTATTTCATTTAAGTGACTAAAATCCTACAGCAATCCACTGTAATAGAGAAAGTCTCCAAGTACAGAACTCATAAAGAATACAAGATGGGAGAGGTAGTGTTCATGCTTATGCATCATTCTTAAGCTATTAATAAAGAAGATTCTGACAAAGTGAATGCAGTGTAAAAGGAAACATCTTTTCCCATCTTCTTTATTCTCTGTTTTTGCCTTTCTCGCATAGCTCTTTTTTCCACCTAATATGTAACTGAGCAAATTGAATTTCCTAAAGAATGGACTCTAAACTGAGGCCTGTTAATTTTATGGCTAAGAGAAGAAAAGTGACATAATTCCAGACTAAATGTGGGTATGCTATTTCCCTCATCAAACATATTTTTACACCCATTAAGATTATTTGATTGTCATTAATTAAAAAAGTAATCTTCATCAAAATAATCTGCTGCTGGGTAAAATTTTCTCATTTCACTTGCTTCGGTTCTTGGAGTTCAATGCTGTAGAATGTCAGCTTTTCATCTTGTGAAGCTAGAACTCTTCCTTTCTCCCCTTTTTTTTTTCCCCTAAAATGCCTCAGAAATGCTTCTTGTAAGCAGCCACATGTGTCACTGTCGGAGTTCCACTAACATCTCTCAGTCATTATGAGGAATGATGATACAACAAATTAAACTTGCAGCAGAAAAAACCGCTTTGTTTTTCCTTGATAGTGAAACAGCATGGGTTTTTTATCTCGTTTCCTTTGCAAAATAGGAATCGGTGGAGTAAATAAAGCATACAGCATGGAACCGGATGGAGTTAAGTAGTTACTATCTATCTCATGCAGTAGCTAGGCCAGAATCACAGAGCATGTGATAGTAATAAACTCTTCTCCAAAAACTGTTGCTTATGATTTGTTTTTCATTAAAGATGTCATTTTTTCTTTAATTTAACAAATAAAATGGACAGACTTCACACTGCTCCATGTTTCTGATGAGTGAATTATCATCATAGATAACGTGACAAACTAATAGAAATTAATCTTTTTCAGTATTGACCTTAAAAGAAAAAGAAAAAAAAAACAATGTTAGAAATTAACATTTATTAACATTTATTAACATAATCACTTTATGAAATGAAATTCTAGGTGACTAGAAATCCCCGTTTAGGCCTGGGGCAAAATGATGAAGTCAAATAAAATAATTTTACCAATGTTTCCAAACCAATTTTTTATTTATTTATTTATTTAAAGAATTAATTTTCCATTAACACTATCTGAAGTGGTACCTAATTGTAATCAGAATGTAACTGTGGAGTTTGTATTGCAACTAGTATTTAGCCAGTTTTGAAGTCTGTGAAGTAAGCAATGAGACAGTTTTTTTTTTTTTCATTTCCTATTTTAATTTTTTTTTCTTTCTGTACCTTACATATAAACCCTGTTTCATTATGTATCATATATAAGCAGATGTCGTGGTTTAGCCCCAGCCAGCAACTAAGTACCACTCAGCCGCTCGCTCCCTCCCCCACAATGGGACATGGGAGAGAATCAGAAGAGCAAGAGTGAGGAAAGTCATGTTTTGAGATAAAGACACTTCAACAGGTCAAGCAAAAGCCGCACATGCAAGCAAAGCAAAACAAGGAATTCATTCACCACTCCCCATGGGCAGGCAGGTGTTCAGCCATCCCCAGAAAAGCAGGGCTCCATCACACGTAATGGTTTCTTGGAAAGGCAGACACCATCACTCTGAACGTCCCCCCACCCCTTCCTTCTTCTTTGTACCGGCTTTATATATTGAGCATGACGTTATATGGTATGGAATATCTCTTTGGCCAGCCTGGGTCAGCTGTCCTGGCTGTGTCCCCTCCCAGCTTCCCGTGCACTCCAGCCTTCTTGTCAGCAGGCCAGCACAAGAAGTTGGACTGTCCTTGCTTGCTCAAAAACAACTCAAAACTTCAGCATGTTATCAACATCTTCTCATCCCAAATCCAAAACATAGCCTCACTGTCTTCTGTGAAGACAATTAACTCTATCCTGGCTGAAATCAGGACAGCAGATAAAAAGAAAATCATTGGGGAAAGGATCTAATCAATTTAAGTGTAGTGAGCAACACTGGTGAACATGAAAACCAGCAAGTTTTTTTCCCCAAATTCTGCTTCAGTGTTTTAAAACATTCAAACAGTAACTGTCAGCCAATGTGCAGTTCACCCAAGCACTAATGTTCACTAACCTATATTTGACTTTTACAATAATACAGACAAAATTCTACAGCCAAAATGGAAAAATTATCTCAAAAAAACAGGGACTCTGACTCTTGTAAAATGTCCGTACTAACAATATACCTACTTCCTTCTCTTATTCTCAATTGCACAACTGTCATAGTGTTTACTGGGTGCAGGTGCCCAGGTTTTGGCAACAGGGAAGCTTTAGGTGCAGCCTCTGTGAGGAGAGGCCAGGGCTGCCCTGTGCGGGACACAGCTGGTTCTAGCTAGCTCCAGCCGACCCACCACAGGGCATGACTGAGCCCCTCAGCCAAGATGGTGACACCTCTGAAAAAGCATATTTAAGAAGGGGCAAAACCATTGTACACAGGCAGTACATCCATCCAGCTGTGCTTTCACTCTTCCTTCTCAACAAGATGACAGGGAAAATAAGATGAAGAACCTCATGGGTCAAGATAAAGGCATGGAGATCAATTACTATAACAGGCAGCATAGACTAGACTTGGGGAAAACTGATTTAATTTATTGCCAGTTAAAATAGAATTGGATAGTGAGAAACAAAGAGAAATTAAAACAGCACCTTCTGTCTCCACCTTTTTTTACCCAGGCTTAGCTTTACTCCTTTATTCCTGACTCCTCTGCCTCTCCCTTCCCCAGGCAACACTGGGGGGGACAGGAAATGGGGAGTTACAGTCAGTTCGTAAAAGTTCCTCTCTACTGCTTCTTCCTCCTTCACAATTTTCCCCTGCTACAGAGTAGGTCCTCCTTGTCTATGGTATGCTGGAGAATATCTGCTCCAGCACCTGGAACACCTTCTACCCCTGCTTCTTCTCTGATGCAGGATTGTTTCTCACACTTTTTTTCCTCATTCCTTACACTTCCTGTGTAGTGTCTTGCCCTTTCTTACATATGTTTTCTCAGAGGCACCACCAGCTTTGTTGGTGGGTTCAGCTTTGGCTGCAGCAGATCTGGTGCAGAGATGCCTGAAACTGGCTGTGTCCAACACAGAGCAGCCCCTGACCTTTTCGTGCAGAAACCACCCCTGTAGCCCTCCTCACTGCCAGACCTGGCAGCCTACACTCAACAGAGTAAGCAAAGTCTCTGCATTTATCTCATCCCAGGAGCTTTCTCATTCCTGCACACTGAGGGAGGGGGAACAACTGAGCAGCTGCATGTGAGTTAGTTTGGTTGTTAGCTAAGACTAGCCCACCACATAGTGGAAAGCATTTTACTATGTAAATCTGAAAAAAAACAATGAAGCAAACAATGGAAGTGCATTTTAAAAGTATCTTCAGAAATACCTGATACAGTTAAAATTCACTTGTGACATGGACTTAAAAAGAAGATTGTAAAAAAATGTTCTGAGAGAAATCTATAGAATTACTATAGACCATTTTGTTTTGCTATCAGACATTCCTGCAAGGCAAGTGTTTGTCATTTCACTTTGCTTTCAGATTCACCAGAAGTTTATAAATTACTCAATATATGGCAGAAACTTATTCAAGAAATGAAGAAAACAGATCTATGTCAGATGAAGTTTAAATTTATTTTCTTCACAGATACTACGTAGTATTTCAGTGGAGCTTAAAAAGAAATGTCAATTAAGAAAAAGGCAATCACACTTATACCACAAATTGTCTGTTCCTTTCATTGTCAGGATCCACATATCCCTCAAAAGGAACAAAAAAATCCTTCTGTCTTGAGATTGTGTGAATGACAAAATTCAGCAAGAAGTCACCCTATGAAAGACATGCTAAGGATTGAAGAACAATCCCCCAGCCCTTCCTCCCCAAGAGAAAAATATGTCAAACGCTGAAATGCTTTGCTCAAACTCAGTGGAGACTATTGACAAATATAGAGAGATTCCTAATCATGAATGTCAAGGTTAAAATTCAAAGTTTCGTTGTGAGTAAGAGATGACACATCATTCCGCTGCCTCACCAAGTAAGAAAGAGATATCCAGAGAGAGATGGGAATTCACTGGGCAGTCAATTATTATGTCCAGAACTCATTTTTGTGCTGATGTTTTCATCACCGGTGTTGGAAGTAGCTCTCTTCCCAAAAGTTGGAGTATGAGTCAACATTTGCTAAATGAAGCAAGTTCGTGTTTCTGGCATGTCTTTGCATATGATGGTGCAAGGAGTGAGCAAGAGGTTTTATGTATGCTCAAATTTCCCCACATATGGAATTCTCAGTCTCCCTGGTATAGACAAATAGACAGGGAACAAAAAAAAAGCTGTTTATTTGGAAGTGTCCCTTATACATAAAATTTAGCACGATCTGTTTTTATTTAAACTAATTTCAGAATTATTCTCCTATGTTTCAAGTGATGAATGTAATTTGAAGCATAATTCTATTTAAAATTAAAATATTGATGGCATTTTATTATATCAGTGTCAGTCAATTATTCGTTCATATTACTTCAAGAATAATGCATAATATAATTTATTCTTAAGGTCTGAATAATTGAAGAGGATCAGAAATTGAGTAGTATTATTCATTTTCTAACAGGAAAACTACACTGCAATTATTGAATATGAGAAATGTGATTGATCCTATATGAAATAGAAGGTTTTATACCTGAAAAAAATAGTTTAATCAATTAGCAAGTCAGTCAGATATTGGTTCTTCTCAATATACATCACGTGGCTCATTAAAGGCCTGAACCAGAATTTGTTGTAGTAAAAGGAATAAATACATCATGTATAGGAAAGACATCTGATTTTATCCTGAAGATACTTTTCACAAAGTTTCTCTTTTCTGATACTATAAGGAATAGCTGTAGTATGGACAGCTGTTTAATTAGTTTATTTCTTGCTAAAAGGAAGTGATTACTGTGGCAAATCTCATAATATTAAACATCAAGGTATTTTGAATTGGTTTTATTTGTTTGTTTTAACTCCTTTTCCCTTGTAGTCACAGCTGCTGCATTCACATGTTTTTAGAGATAATTTTCAGGTTACAGTCTGTGTTTGTCTTTAATAAATAGTGTTCTAGCATTTCTGGCTGCATCTCCAAAGTACTTTCAGTTCACTGAATGTTCACAATCCAGAAGACAAAGAAGTTTTTCTTTTTTAGTGTGTGTCATTGGTTGTTTTCTTTTTGCAATTAATTGCAATTAGCTGTTTTGTTTGCTTGCTTTAATATCAAGATCTTGGATGTCAAACATATACTCTTTGTTTCCACATTCTATTTACTCCACCACAAGAGTTTCTGAAAATAATTCTTTCTGAAGTATTTCTAATGTTGTTGTCCCAAATATGGGTTCTTCTACCCAGTGTGCAGAGAGTCAAAAACTGCAATAAGGTCTCCCTGGAGACTTCTTTTCTCCAGGCTGAACATCCCAACTCTCTCAGCCTGTCCTCAGAGGAGAGGTGTTCCATCCCTTGGATAATTTTCATGGTCCTCCTCTGGACCCGCTCCAACAGATCCATGTCTGCTGTGCTGAGGGCTTCAGAGCTGGATGCCATACTCCAGGTGGGGTCTCACCAGGGCAAAGTAGAAGTGCAAAATCACCTCCCTTGACCTGCTGGTCACGCTGCTTTGGTTCCATGGAGAGTGGCTTGGCAACTACATCAGGCAATTACCTCAGGACTCTGGGATGCATCTCGTCAGGTCCCACAGACCTGTGTATGTTTAGGTTCCTCAGGTGATCATGAACCTGATCTTCACTTCCAGTGGGAGGGACTTTGCTCTTGAGTCCCCATCTTGCAGTCCATCCCCTTGAGAGGTGTGGGAAGAGACACTGCCAGTGAAGAGTAAGGTGAAGAAGTCATTGAGTACCTCAGCCTTCTCCTCATCCGTTGTTGCCGGTTTGCCAATCTTGCTCATCGAAGGGGGTACGCTTTCTTTGACCTTCCTTTTCTGGCTGACATACCTGTAGAAGTCCTTCTTATTATTCTTCGCATCCTTTGCCAAGTTCAACTCCAGCCATGCCTTGATCATCCTGACCTCATCCTTACAAAACCACAGTGTCCCTAGTCTTCCTGGGATGCCTGTCCCTGCTTCCACTGGCTGTGCATTTCCTTCTTGCACTTTAGTTTACCCAGCAAGTCTCGACTCAGACATGTTGGTCTCATGTCTTCCTTTCCCGATTTCTTACACCTGGGGACTTAGAGCTCTTGCACTCTATGGAAATCGTCCTTAAAGGTCTGCCAGCTCTGTTCTGCTCCCTTGTCCCTGAAGACAGTTTCCCAGGGGGTCTTATTGACTAACTCCCTGAAGAGATGGAGTTTTGCTTTCTGAAAATTCATGGTCATGACTTTACTCTTTGCCCAAACAATATCCTTCAGCACTGTGAAGTCTAACCAGTGCATCATTGCTGCAGCCCAGGCTGCCTCCAAACTTGACATCACCATTTAGCTCACATACACTGATGACTAACAGGTTCAGTGTTGCATCCCCTCTGCAAGGGCTGTCTATTACCTGGCACAGGAAGTTATCCTCCATGCACTCCAGGAGTCTTCTGGATTGCCTACAGCTTGTTGTGCTACTTTTCCAGCAGATGTCAGAGTGGTAGAAGTCCCCCAGCAGGAAAAGAGCCTGCTGTCATGATGCCTCCTGTAGCTGGAGTAAGGAGACTTCATCAATAGGCTGCCCTTGGTCAGGTGGTGTGTAGTAGACACCAACCACAAGGTTCACTTTGTTGCCTCGGTCCCTGATTTTTACCCATAAGCTTTCAATGTGCTTGTGGCTATGCCTCGGAGACAACTCTTTGCACTCTATTCATTTCTTGACGTAGAGGGTAACACCTCCACCCTTCCTTCCTTGCCTGTCCCTTCTGAAAGAGCCTGTAGCCATCAATAGCCATACTCTAGTCATGGGATTCGTCCCACCAAGTTTCAGTAATGGTGACCATGTCATAGCTTTCTAGCAGCACAGTGGCTTCCAGCTCCTCTTGTTTGTTGTCCATGTTGCGTACATTGGTGTGTAATTGAAGAAGCTAATATTACAGTAGGGACGTGAAAAGCAGCTTTCCCACTCCTTTGACTGAGTTTGATTAGTCATTTTGATGACTATAGAGATATGTCCCTTTACATAGTTTGTCACATTACATTCAATAGAGATTCTATCACCTGGTTGGTGTAACAGAAATAAGGGGCCTATTTGTTTTTGTCATTAGATGATTACTAGTGATTGTCAGTGTCAGGTTCTGTATTGGCTTTCCCACTATTCATGTGTTCCCATCAACACTAATCACATATGGTGTAGAGTGTCTGATTAGCAGTAAAAGAAAGAGCATCTTCATAAATATTCTTATTGTCATTGTGATTTAGTTTGAAAAGATCAGTGTTACCATAAATCATATTATAACTATAAACAGTTCATTAGCCCATAGAGTTTTTAGAAAGTCTTAGATTTAAAACACCCATTGGTACAGATGTCCACTGTTCCTCTGGTGGAGCTCCCTTCATTCTCGTGTAGTGGATCCAGGAGCTGATTGCTTCTACTTTTCTTTTAGTGGTTCATCCTTCCAGGTCCAGATGTAAACCAAATTCCTGGGCTTGAAGTTGTGTACCAGAGAGTCCAAAGGAAGCGGTGGCCAGTGGTTCAGATACCTGTGTAAAGAGGATAATACCCACAAGAGAGATAAGAAATAATCTTTCAAAATTCCTTCACCTTTAATGTGTATCTGATCACTCCATCTACCCACCTCATTGACAGGATACAGTTATCCACATAATATTTCAACGGGGCTTATCCCTTATTTCACTTGTGGAATAATAATAATCCTCATCAGGACAACTGGTAGGATATCTACCCATTTAAGCTGGGTTTCTTGATAATTTGGAAATTCATTTCAAGGGTCTGATTCATTCTTTCCATTTTTCCAGTAGACTGTGGTCTCCAAGGTGTATGTAGATCCCATTTCAGTTGGAGGAATCTCAACACCCCTTGGATTATTTCTAAAATAAAATTATGTCCATTATCAGAGGATAAGCCATCAGGGATTCTGAATTGAGGAATTATTTCTTCTAATAAAATTTTAATGACTTCCCTAGCTCAGTTGTTGCAGCAAGGGAAATCTTCTGGCCACCCAGAGAATGTGTCTACTAAAACAAGTAGATATTGCCCACACTCTGGTAACTCAGAGTGCTAGTACTCCTCAGGGGCCATTCCCTTTTTTATGTCGCCCATTGGTGGCTTTCTTTGAATCTTAGGGTTGTTTGCACAGTAGGTCTGACATCTTCTTACTATTAGGTCCACACTTGATTACATTTTAGCCCTATAACTATCTCTTAACACTACTGATCATATCATCAGCTCCCATGTGAGTTTCTTCATGTAGTTTCTTGAGGAGAGCTTCCATCATTTTGGCTGTATTAAGAATGTGCTGGTTCGGGGTTACCCATCATCCTTCTGTACCTCTTGAACATTTCAGTATTTCCACCAATTTATTCTCCCTTTTCTGCTACGCATTGTAACAGAGTTACATTATCATTCTCACCCCACCATTGTTCTAAGTCTTTTGCCAACACATTACCAAACAGAATAGTGCTGTGTTTAAATCCTTGGGGTACCACAGTCCAACACAACTGCACCTTTCTTCCCATCGTGTGGTTTTCCCACTTGAAGGCAAAGATTGTTTGGCTTTGTTCATCCACTGGGATACAAAAGGAAGCATCTTTTAAGTCCAAAGCAATAAATAGGCATTTGTTTCAGATGCCAAAGTTAGTAAGGTGTAAGTGTTCAGTTCAGTGGGGTTTATATCCAGTCTTGTACCAGTCTATATTCTTCAGCACAAGGTTTCTTTACTGGTAAATTGGAGTATTGAATTCCGATTGACATTCTCTAAGCAGTCTGTATTGCATAGAAGAATTTATCAAAGGCTTCAGACCCTTGCGTGCTTTCAGTCTAAAAGGGAATTACCCTTACCAGCTTTGCCCCTAGCTTTAGTTCTACTTCAATAAGAGTTACATTTTTCACTTTACCTGGTTTCTTTGAGGCCCATGCCAAAGGAATTACCACATTTAATATCGTGTCAGGGATGTCGTTTCCAGGCTTTTCCAAGGTTTTATGTGATCTGGGGATGTGAAGCTGTACAGAGTTCTCAGAAAAAGTTACTTGTGCATTCAATTTACATGACAAGTCCTGTCATAGCAGTGGGAGGGGGCATTCTGGCATATATAGAAACTCATGAGTTAGTTTAGTATTTCCAGTTGTATATTCCGTAGGTTGTAAAAATTACTTTAATGTTCTCCTTCCCATTGTCCGAAGAGTCAGTATAGTAGTTTTGCTTAGGGGCCCTTTACAACTAGTGACGACCAAATGACTGGCCCCACTGTCAATTAAAAAATCTATGGTCTTGTTCCCCAGCTTAACTGGAACCAGTGGTTTGGCTGGGGAGACTTTAATGTTTTCCCCTGGTCCTCTTCATTCATTGTCTGACCCTTCTAACATAATAAGATTAGCATTCCTTGTGTGATCTTGCTCCTCTGGCCCCTTTCTCATTGCCCAATTGTGAATTTGAATCAACTGGTGATTGTCCCACACTATTTCTATATAAAGGTGAGGCTGTTAGGGTTAACAATTGTACATCCTCCTGTCCTTTTCCCTCTGCAATTTTTTTATCATCACAGCCTATGCTACCACCACACTTTTTTTTTTTTTTATCAAAAGCTGTATACATCACTAGGTCAGTTGTTAGTTTATATTTTTTTTCTGAATATCAGGATTTCTGTACAAAGTCAAAAAAGGATCAACACAAAAAACTTCTTCCCATTTTCCCAAGTTGATGACAAAACAACATTAACTGCAGTATAATATTAAATTGTAAAAACCTGTTTTCCAGCCATCATTGACCATCATCCAATTTGTAATTTAGCCACCATTGATTACAATATCTTGTTCCTTCCTTCAAGGTTGCACCGTGTTAACTGCTTACGACTGAAAATACCTCCAGCTTCATTCCTCACATACCTTCACAATGCCATCTGTCTAGGAATCATATGTAGTGTTTTAACAGTGTTTCTGTGTGCATAGACAAATAAATAAACAATTGAAGAAAATTATTGTTTATTCAAACCAGACAGAGGAAAAGAAACTTTAGTTTTTATAGCAATTGAAGGATACCTTTGTGCCTGCTGCTCTTAATTTAAAATCATTTACATTCATGGCAAAATATACTTTCACATGATACTTCAGAGTTCTCCAGAATTTTACTCACATTGTAGAATTCATGTAGAATTCATATACAATTCATCTTACCTAAACTTTAGTCATTAAGAAATAAGGATATAATCTAAGTCATTTGTCTAGGTTACCTTGTACTAAATGGGAAAGATAGGCATGATTTGTTCCTTCAAGGCAATTCATTCCACCCTGAAAGATGTGGGATGAATTGTCATTTCCAAGTGATTTTTTTATTTCTACCAAATACAATAGGTATATAAACACACTGTGTGGGTAGAATGAATGCCATTTATTCTAAGTCTCAAAAATATCCCTGATTATTTTTCCAGTTCCAAGTTAGTACATTTGTACCACAACTAGTTTTGAGCTAGCTGTTTTGTAGTCACTCCCATTTTTTATTACTGCTTCTGTTTGTCGAGTCTTGTAGAGCTCTGAGTTGCTTCAGCCACACAGTGACTGGTAAATATAAGGAACTCTCTACTGTCAGAGTTGTTGCCAGTGTGGAAATAACTTGTTGGGATAACTGCCAGCTGACAATTTTTGTTGCTGCCTGAGTGTTCTCTTTTCAAAAGATAGGATTTACTTAAAGAAAAACAAAAAAAAAGTAACTGGGATATTTGATCAATCATCTTTTCAGATTTAGGTGATTAACCAAGTAACCCAACTGGGAAAGTGACATCTTAAATAACTTCAAAGTAGATTTTTTTTTAAGGTATGTACTTTTTGTCTCTTAAAGCATACTGTCTAAACATTGTGTTTCTATATAATTAGAAATTAAGTGATTTAACTGTGACTGTTTCTGAGAAACTGTGAATTATCAGTTAAAGGAAAGGGCTACTTGGAATGTATAAAAGGACAGGAAATCAGTAAAAGAGTCAGAATTAGCACTTGAATAGGAACAATACATATGACACCTGAGAGCACTGCCAGACCAAGAGGGAAAGCAGGGAATAGAATGCTTACTACCAAGGTCAATGTTATGACAAGATAGCTGATTTTCAGGGGAACATTTTGTCTCTAACTCAAATGTCATCTACTGTTGATTTTATATTATCGGGAAAAACATACCTGAGATACAGAAAGAAAATATAGAAATAGTTTCTTGCAAGGACTATTTAATTCAGCAGCTCATAAGAAAAAGTTTTGAGACAATGATATTAATTGTTCATATTAAGATGTACCATTACTATTGAGTGAAACATTCTACTATAAACATCCAATAAATTTAAAATTGTATTCGAAGAACAGAAGACAAATTATTTTTATTCTGAAAAGAGGATCAATGCATTTTGAAGGATTATCATTAATTTCACAACATTATTCCAGGTGCTTATTTAGCTACAAAAGTTAATAACAACAAAAAAAAAAAAAAAAAGAAAAAAGAAAAAAGATATGTACTTTGTACAAAATTACTGTACTGAGAACTTTTCTGCTGAAGTCTTGGAAGCATAAAAGCATTCAAGCACGTGGCTTTAGAAAGAAGACTTGGACAGAGATAGTTTAATGTAGAAGAATGCAATATTGTTCATATGAATACATTTTTGTAAAAACAAGACTAAACGTCTCAAACTGTATCTGGGAGCAACTTGAAAAAAAAACGCCATAAAGTGACATTTAATAAAAATGTTTGTTTGTTTGTTTGTTTTTCATAAAGGACAAATGTTGATGTTATAAGGCATAGTAGAACTCTAATAACACAATATTGGTATACAAATACTCCAAATATACAGTAGAATAAATACAATGACAAATTAAACCTGGAAAAAACTTGGTATAAGCAAAAGAAACTAGAAGCAGAAGAATGAAAAATAGGTTGAATAATATGACCACAAAATAGGACAAGAACATTGTATGTTTATGTGTGATGATGTAAAATATCTGAGATGTTTGATATGATATACATGTAAGGATGTCATGCTGAGATTTTGCAGTCTTTGAGGCAGAAAACCAGGCGGATGCAAGATCAGAAAATACAACACAAGGAAGATGCAGTAGTAAATCTAACAGGAATTTCAGAAAATAAAGCAAGTAAAAGACTTGGTATTCAAAGAGGATGATAGCCAGTTTACAACCTGATAAAAGACAGCCGTATTTCAACTGGATTTAGTGATGTATACTGTATTTCTGGATGTTTATGTTTTCTGTATCTGTCTCTGGTTCATTTACTACCACAAATGAACTTAGTCTTTCAAACTACATTTTGATCTTGTCCTTGTATTTGAATGCTTGAAGAAGACTGTAATCTGATATATTACCTGAATGGGAATAAATTCAGAGTATCTCTTTTATTATTATTTAGGCTGTGAAATAAACAGTTTCATCATCAGTTCCAATCCTCACAATCTCATAATTACAAATATCTTAACTGAAGACCCATATTGTCATTTGTTCTTCAAAAACCTCAGATGCTACTGAAGGGGGGGAACAGGTTTTGGGAGGAGGGACTGCCATATGGAAAACAAGTACAAGAAAAGAACAAACATAGAATAAAGCATATGGAATAATATCTGTATAGAATAAATCAATTTAGCCTTATGGAAGTTATCTTTAACCTCTCTTGACTTTTATTTGTGTCTCTGACTAGCAACAGCCTACATGTTATCCTTTACCAATGCTGAGGAAAGAGAAAAAAAGGAGTGAGAATGAAGTTAGAGGAAAATAAACAAAATATGCTTGAATGGAGAACTTTCAATTTCCTGAAGAGATAACCCTCAGATAGAACAGCACAACAACTTTGGTTCAGGTTATGAATATGCTGCCCTTTAAAATGGATGAACTTTTTGAGAACTTTTTAAGATGTATTTACATTTTAAAATGTGTTTTAAAATTTGTTTTAAAATGTGTTTACATTTTAAAATGTATTACCTGCTACAGAAGTATATTCTTTCCACTAGTAACAAATTAATTTTGCATTATGTTTTAGTACTTCACACATAAATAATGAAAAGACAAGGACAATATTTTATAAGTTGGGTGCTATATTGCAATATTTTTGTAAAATAAAATTCCAACATCAGCTTTCATATCCGTAAATATTTTTGCTAAAATAATGGGAAAGTGAGATAGTTTATTGAAAATGTTTTCAATGCAGTACCTTGGTTTTGTTGTTATTTCAAAAAATGATAGAACACAAAAATAAATCTAAACAGGTTTTATAGTTACAATATTCTTTTGTAGGTAATCAATCAATACATTCTATTTTAGATAGTGTAGTGCAGGGTCTGAACAATCTGGAAGATTATGTAACTATTACAATTTGATTTTGAGAGGATATTATCTAATTCTACTGCACTAACCAAAAGAAATACAAGAAAAATAAACACTATTTATAGGCTACATAATAACAAATTATAACTGAAATTTTATGGCAAATAAAATTCCATGTGTTAACAGATATGGGGAAAATTATGTCAGGTTTTTCTTTTTTTCTTTTATCTTCAAAGAAGGAATAGAAGAAAAATGTAGACATTTAGAATGGAAACATAATGATATTATTAACTACAGAGCAATATTTCCAACACCTTTTCTGTGTGTGGATGAAAATGGGAAGTTTCAAAACATACCAGGAAAGGCCACATGTCTAACAAGGCAGGTGGGTTAGAAATCACATCTAATTGTAGGTATTTAAATATAAAGTTTTTACACAAGTAGGTGATTAAGCTTGTGTAATGGAACAAATATGCTTAGGGTTTAGATGAGCAGATCATCACTGAGCACAGGTGATGGAGCAAAGAATGTTATTCAGTTTATTCTAAGGTAGAAAGTTATGTGTGACTGTTATATAGCATAGTTTTCCACCTTCATCTGAGATACCCAGAATATCTGCTAAGCTTCCACCGGCATTCCAGAAGTACGCAAGGCTACTGCTGGATCACTGTCATATTTGGCAGCCCTCTGTGGTTTTCTTGGATTTCTTAAGACATTTCAGACTTCACTAGATATCTATGTCTAGGAAATTCAATCAAATATCTAGTTGGGTGCTGGCACATGTGTTTAGAAATCTCCATTTAAATGCCTTAATACATGAGCTGGTTTCCACCCCAATGGACCTGGGATGACATTACAAACTTGGAAATATGTTGTAAGAAGTTGAAATAGGTTTTCAGAATAGGAATAAAACTGGCTGATTGCAGACCAAAAGCTGTCTCTGCCACACTGCAAAGAAATTTTCTGATCACCACATTATTCCAGGTTGGCAAAAGCTGATAAATTTCATACTAGCCAAATGTAGAAGAATGTAATTTCTCTTGATGATTTTCTAACTGTACAGTTATAGCATAACTGCTGTAACATTGCAACTACAGCTTATAATGGCAATCTTTATCACCTACTTACCTCAGGATGAACATGCAAGTTGTTGCAATGCTAGCTGACAGTCTTCTGCCTTAGTTACATTACATTATAAACAGAAGTCAACAACTAAATGTCAAGAATACGAGTAGTTAAACCTATAGAAATAAGTTTCTCAAGTTGGTATATCTTTCCCAAGAAATACTTGCAGAAACATGGATTGAAAATAATATACCCCTAGTGGAACATCAGAAATGTTAACTAGCTTGCAGAACAGTACAATAGGTAGATATTTAAATGTCAGGTTATTTAATTCAGTATTGTAGGCATTGTTCTGTATACCAAGACACCTGGGTTGGGTAAAATTACCTTTGAGATCTGAAGCCAAAGGAAAACAAGTCATACACCTATTTTCAAACAGATATATTATAAATTTAATAATTTGTGCTAAATTTTTTAAAGGGGAGAATTCACAATAATGAATTAGATGTCTAAGTTTCCTAAGTGAATAAACAAATGGAAAAACAGGAAACATTGAAACAAAATGAGGCATGCATGTGAAATTCTGACTGTCATGAAGACTTTAGTAGCCCAATACAGACTGAACAAAACACCTTTGAGTGGTTAGGAATCTACAGACTTCCTACATTTATGTGGCTAAGTTGTATCTATAGCAACAGATGTCTAGCCCGATTCTTTCTTTCAAAAAAGGCAGCAGAAAATTTTCATTGCATAGTGCAAAAGGTTCAACACTCTGTCTAGATGATGAGAAGCTTTAAATCTAGGCATTTTTTGGTGGGAAGTTTTTCAAATCCAAACCTAAAAACTAGGCAACACAGTGAAGGCCCTTTCTTTTCTTTTTTTTTTCCTTCATTTCCAGATAGACATACATTCTCATCCACCTTCAACAGGAAAATGAGATTTTCATCTTCCTTCTCCTGACTGTATTCTTTAGGTTGGTGGTAAAATCTTCTTCCAGTCTGTCATCCCTCCGCCCACCCCCAGCCTCCATTCGATTTGGAAAGGATCCTGGCTTCACAGTTTTTCTAGCTAAGTTCTTTTAAGTACTTTAAGTAAAGACACCTCTATGCGTGTTTTCAAAGAAGCTTAACAATGCCAAAATTAATCTTTGAGATTAACCTCAGTACTGCTGTGATATGCACATGTTGAAAATATCTGCAGATATAGACCACTTGGTGCATAATTATGTACAGTAGCAATTATCTCACATAATTCTAGATTTCACCAACATAGGCAAATGTATATACATCACACTTGATATCCTTATTCAGAGATAAAATTTTAAGGAGAAAAATAGACCACTCCAGGGTACAATTAATCTGATTTAATTTAGAATTCTTTTTTTGAATAAGCTAAATCATTTCTGGAAATGTTATTTTGTTTTTCTCTCATAGATTGTGGTAAAAGACAAGGAAGCAAATCAGTACCTAAAAAATAAGCATCTGTAGCCACTGTGGATGGCTAAGGGCACTGGAGCACACTGAGGCTGACTTCATGGAGCCAATACCTCTCAATGCAGTCTTGTACAGAGAGTTACTCAGTGCTGTTTGAGAAAGCCCAGGGCACATGAGTTACACACCTGGTGGTTATGACATGCGATAGCTCCGCCTTTCTGGAGGGAAAGCTAAAGACCAAGCTGCATAGCTAAAAATAATCTCAAGTACCAACACCACATTAAGACAGCAGAAGCTTGCTGCTGCTGACAAGTCACAGAAAGACCTCTTTCTCCTTATGTGTACAGTCTACCCCTATTTTTTGAATCACAAATGGCACTGAACAAGAGTCATGCTCACATGTTTTGTAGCATGTGCAAGAACCTTATGTGAAAAAACCTTGGAGTTTTTTCTAGTGAACATTGCATACTTGTATTTTATAAGAAATATTTGGACTGTTCTGTTAATTATGTGTCTATAATCTACTTAAATAATGTAGACTGCCCCAGGGTCAAAAAAAGGTCATTTTTTTTTACTGGTCAGTTTTTCTGCTTCAGTTACCCAAATCATTCAGTTCATCTTAACGTAGTAATACCTGCACTAGATATTTCTCACCTCCTATTTAATGGTGTGTTTTTAGAATGTGACAAAATAATAACTCATTCCAAATAAATGGAGCTCAAAGAGTTTCATTCTACAATTTGTTGCACAATGAAAGTTAATTTTCCTGTCTCTTCCTTGAACCCTCCCTCAGGTGTCAAGAGGAGCTCTTGAAATATGTTAGAATGTTTCCGAGATGCTTCCACACCTGACTATAACTTAATGCATTGATTAGGTCAATAAAACCAATATGAAATCTGAAATACCCATTGCAGAGTTTCCTTGTGTCATCTTCTGGGAATGACTGGGATTTCTGATAGTTTGATTATATCTGGGACACTTCCCAAAACTCATCGAAAATTTTTTCCAAAATGGACTTTTATTTTTATTTATTTCCTTTTAAGAACAGATAGCATTGAAACGCTATGAATTTGCTAATGATCTTTAGAAGTAACAAGTGGGATTCATGAGATTGACAAGTGAGTCCTGCAAATAGTTTATAATAACACAAACTCCACAGCATTGTGTTTTTTTTTTTTTTTCCCCAGGTTTTGTTTGTTACAGTTCAGCCTCTTTTCTGTTTGTGATTGTTGTTTTGGACCATTTTTTATTTTATCTTAATCATTCTAACATAAAGATATAATGCTGGGAACTAGTGATGTCAGTGTAATGAGCACTGAAGTTCTCCCACAACTCTGGAAATTAACAACTTGAATTCAGACTCCTGAACTGAATGGGATTGGGTTTCAAAGGGTTTGAACACACAGTTTCCATAATACAAAACAGGAACTGTAGATCCTCAACATTGCTGTGTAGAAGCAACTTCTCTAACCTTTGCTATATGCATTTTTGCTTCCTATTGTTCAGCTTTGTCCATCTTCATGTTATTTCTTCCAGTTTCCTCCATAGCAGAAAAAATTAGAAACAGTTTAGATTCACAATATAGTAAGTCATATCTTGATGTGTTTTGCTTAGTTTTCTGTTAATGTATATGTACAGTAAGCTGTTGTTTTTGGGACAGTTAGATCTATAGAATTCTAATAATGGAAAGACAGAAGAAGCATAATGATTTTTTTTTCTTCCAGATTATTAAAAATGTCCCTGTTTGTTGCAGGTGGGTTGGACTAGATGACCTTTAAAGGTCCCTTCCAACCCAAATTATTCTATGATTCTCTGATCAGAAGACAGATTAATGTGGTGCTTTTTGTGGCTACAGGTGAGTTCTTAGATGATTGGAACCAGTGGCCAAATCAGATATTGATATTATGATGATTGTGCCTGTTCCAGGTCTGAGGGCATCAGCAGCTACCTGCCACTTCTTTCCAGAATTTACCTATTGAATTGTTAGGGAAAAAATCCTGCAAGCTTTGCTTGTTATCTGGCATACTTTCCAATTTGCAGTTAGCTAAATTATTTAGAACTATTCAGCATATTTCCAAGATGCATTTTCCCTTTTCAGAAAACACAACAGAGAACAAAAAGCTACCTTAAATGTTCATAGTGTGGTCTTGTGCTTTTGAAACAGGTGAACACTGTTATTTTTTTTTGTAATTTTCAGTTGCACAATACAAAATCAACAGTGTTAAATAGTTTTGTATGACAAGTCTAATCGTCACTATTTTGGTAAAGCAAAAATATATGGTTCTTACTTGCAGAATAGATGGGAATTCTAAAAAGTTTGTTGTGGTATTTCTCACCTTTGGATGGGACATACTACAAAAGAAGATCCATCATTTTCTTCAAGATTCAGGGTTTTCCTCTTTCTCCTTATCTTGCCTTTACTAGAAAGTCTATCAAACTAACTGTTACATATATGGCAGATGATCTTTTAGGATTGTGATGCATTTGTTCATTAGATGCAAATAACATAGAGTTTAGATAGCTTAAATGTGCAGATGCAATGATGTGACAGTTTTGATATTGTTCCTCATATTTTACAGGTTTCCCATAACATGTATTTCTAACTTTCTCGTTATGTCCTCAAGGATACTTCAGTGGCAAAAACCTTCAGCAGATCAGAAGAAACTCTCCAAAGATTTATGTGTCAGCAACTTCCATTAATAATATCATTCTGATTATTTCCCACAATGTTTAAAATCAAAATCTATTTTAGTATATATGACCAGGACTGAACTGCATGAAATTGGAAAAGAATAACTAGCTCCCAAATTTATTTAAAACTTCAGTGTAAGACATATGATAGCAATGAAGAAGGAAGGCACGGAGATAGAAACTATGGAATACTGACCTGCATAATGGCATATGAAGATAGCTCAACCATCAACATAGTCATCACAGCAATGATGAAGTGGCCTGAACAGCTGCTGACGTAGCTTGCTGGTCATGGCAAAAGAATAGTTGTGAGCCTTCGCTGAGCCCTGAAGTCAGAAAAGGACAGCACAAAACACCAAAATGTATTAATTTGCCTGTTTGCAAGATGAAGGTGATAGAAACTAGTGCAATGAAACAAACAGACCTATCCATCAACTTCTTGAAGTGAGTAAGTGATCATACCAGCTTCTGAAGTAGTTTATATGATGAAATATGATTTATGTGATGAAAAAGGAGAGGCTAGCAAAATGACAGTGCAATGCAGGGTAATGATATATATTTTGAGGATTATAAAACTTCAGTTGTGCTGACCACAGACCTTAAATGCTAGCATGAACTCTGTATTTCACTCTAAATTTACACTATATTCAGACTGTAAAAAACTCAGCCATGGGTTATTGTATTCATTTAACCCATATTCTGAAATCCTAGAAAGACCCAAGAAACACAACTTCCTGGAGTAGCCTGACTGACCTACATGGTCCAATATTACCCAAGGAATTCTTATCCTTCTACTAGAGTTTTTAATTTCCAATGTTTTCTCAAGAGGAGTACTCTCACACCCTTTTCCATTGACTACTTGTTCAACTTGCCCACAACCGGACCAGAACCAAATCCACAGATTACACACATATATGTCCTTATTTCATACTTATTTCCGTGTGCCAAATGATTTAATGGAATCTCTGATGTTGAAATCAAGCAAATCAAATAGTAGAGAGGAATTTCAAATAATTGCAGCTAGGAGACCTCAACTTCTATCTTCCAAATCAATGGACATAAAAAAAAAATTGTCTTTAGTACCATATTTTGTATCTAAGATTTTTCTGTAGCTCTAGAATAAGGTTAGAGCCACTGATGACATTTCAGTTCATTGTTACAGCTGAGAGTTAGTTCTGTGTTTGCTTTCAGGAGTTCAGACTTCATTCTGGCAACTTAAAATTACATGTGTTCTTAAGACAGAAGTGCCTTTAGAATGTATGAGTTCAAGGTTAGATCCACCAATTAATAATGTAAAAAAAATCCGCCTACAGGAAACACAAATTTCACTTAGGACTTCATTGCCTAATACAGTAATTTCACAGGAACTATGAAGAATACAGAATAGTACAAAATGAGAAAGAGACCAGTGTAATATTTTACATGTGTGTTTGTGCATGCTTAATAGCTATATGAACTTAAGAATATATTTACCATGTATCACATTGAAATAGCAAAATATGAAACAATTTTCTGTAAGTTATAAGGTAACAGCAAACATCAGAGAATATTTGGAAGCAAATACCAATATGTGGGATCCTGAAAATAAACTGAATAAACAAATCAATTAAACTTAAGAGACTAAGACTATAATTATTCTATGTTAGAAGTGAATTAAATTCAGTTACTTAAATGGCAAACTTAGTGCTATTTCCAACGTCCCAGGGTCTTTTACATCATCTTCACCTGCTACCCCAAAAGGCAGACATCCTTTAACAGCTTAGATACACTTCTGTTATTCTGTGTAGGTGCCAGCATATAGGACACAAGGTCAAAAGAAGACTTGTGTCTTCTTTAGCAGCATCTGCAGGACCAATAGGATATCCTACGGCAGCTTCAACTACTCTGGTGACCTATGTGTTAGCTACTAATTGAGCCTGCTCTACCTAGAGGTGAGTTTAACATCTAACACAGTGGTGTTTTTTCTGGTCAGCTTAGCATGTGGAGTCTCATTAGACTCAGGTGACCATCTCCTCTGCATGGCCAAGAGCTGGATTTCTCACCAGCCTCTACCAGCTAAACAGCCAAGACCTTCAGTAATTGAACTGAAAAACTGAAAGACTGCTCACTGGTAGACACCTATACTTAGACATCACATCCTGAAACTGAATCTTTCCCTGCCAGATTCACCTAGTAAAACTTCAGAACCCTGATGCAATCTCTGTTCAGTGAACTACTTAACACATTCCCATGAGAACTACTCAATAATATTTAACGTTATTTCTCCCTCTGCTAGGACTTTCAAGTCAAGCCTTGAAATGTTTCAATTTTAGGCAGTTTATGAAAAAGTGTGTTTTCTATGGGTGATATCAAATTCCACAGTATGTGTAAATCCAGTGAGTGATATTGTGAGGATATGTTGCTATTACTGTGCTGGCTAGAAGACAACATCATACTGTGTGGTTTGTATGGATCTAATTCCCAGTTATATCAGATCAAAATTATAACAGTCCTTCTATCTCCAAGCCTGGACTTTACTAGGACAGAATCATGCCAAATGAAAATATGCAAGACAGCACCAGATGAAACAGCTATGAGTCCAACATTTTTTCTGGCTAAAGAGATGTGAGGACAGGTTTCATGAAAATATCTCTTTTTAGGGAACAATTTTCAATCATTACAAACACAAGTAATTAGCTGAGATAAAGAGCCATCCTGTTGGTGAAGTTCACTTTACATTTAAGCATTAGCAGTATCCTAGGGCGTATTTATTTAACAGAAAGTAGGTTAGGTTCAGACTTGCACATTCTCTAGCCGATATTAAGAATGGTATAGAGATACATTGTTCCAGAAATAACACATAAATCTATTTTACCTTTAGCAAAACTGTTCCATAAAAGCTTCCTACCCTATTTTTTGAGACATTTTGTATCAAAGAAGCTCATTTTATCTTACTTCTTTATTAGTCTCCAAGTCACAAATGGGTATTATGTTTAAAAACAAAACATTTGGAAACTGCTTGTTTAATATATATTTGTCTTAGTTTCAACTGGGATAGAATTAATTTTCTTCATAGAAACTAGTGTGACGTTATGATTTGAATTTGGGATGACAAAAATGTTGATAATGTACTGATGTTCTAGGTTGTTGCTAAGCAGTCAAAGACAGTCCAGCTTCTCATGCTGGCCTGCCAGCAAGAAGGCTGGGGGTGCATGGGAAGCTGGGAGGGGACACAGCAAGGACAGCAGACCCAAACTGGCCAAAGGGATATTCTATACCATATGATGTCATCCTCAGCATATAAATCTGGGATCAAGAAGGAGGAAGTGATGGAAGGACGTTTGGAGTGATGGCATCTGTCTTCCCAAGAAACCATTACATGTGACGGAGCGCGGCTTTCCTGTGAATGGATGAACACCTGTCTGCCGATGGGAAGTGCTGAATGAATTCCTTGTTTTGCTCTGCTTGCATGGATGGCTTTTGTTTTACTTATTAAACTGTCTTTATCTCAACCCACAAGTTTTCTCACTTTTACTTATTCTCTCTCCCATCCCACTGGAAGGGGAGTGAGTGAGTGGCTGTGTGGTGCTTAGTTGCCGGCTGTGGTTAAACCACGACAATATTATGTATTCATGTATATACATATACATTTACATATATAGTTATATAATATAATCACGTTAATATCTGAAAAGGGGGAAATAACAAATTGCATTTGGGAACCTTTCTGTCTTAGTACATAGCTAGAAGGGGGTAGCACAGTTTAATTCATGGTATTAGTAGGATTTAACCATTCATGTAAAGGAGAAAATCCTAATTAGATATTCATTTATATACATTATTCTTAGTTTTTTGCTGACTTGAGTAGCCCTGTGAGAAGAACATCAGCTTTTTTATGAGGTTCCTAATGTGAGTTTTGTTTCTTACCCAGTAAACACAAACCTCACAATGTTAGAGGACAGCTCTCTCAATATGATTAAAAAGAAGCCATTCCATACATGCTTTAAGCAGCTTTCCGTTTTAAATGAACTAGGAGGCAGTCACTATTAGCTTCAACTAGGATATAACAAAACCTACAGGCCAAAATTTTTATACTAGATATATAATCAGATCAGGCTATTTTAATTTAAACACACAGTGTATTCTGTGTGCTCATTCATTCTAGTCTATAAGTCAATGAAAGAATACATCTGATTTCCACATTGAAGCCACACAATACCTCCTGTAAGACATATGGAAACTTCTTTTCAGGCTAAGAACTGAAAAACTAATTGACTTAATTGTAATGCAGCACCATCATACATAGAGAAAACATCAGCCACACAGACTCACACAGAAACATCCTCCAATGTAAGGTATATTTTTGGGGAGAATTTGGAAAGAAGTAGGTGGAATCAGAATAACAGATTAATTCAGGTTGGAAGGGGTGTCTGGAGATCATTGATCCTAACACCCTCCTCAAATCTGGTCAAATTAGACTAAAGTATTCAGGGCCTTGTCCAAGTTGGAGCTTTGAATATCTCCAGTCATGGAATTTCCACAGCTTCTCTGGACAGCCCATTCCTGTGCTTTATCTCCCACGTGAGAAAGTTTTTCTTATATGTAGCCAGATTTTTAAGTGTTCCATCTTGTGTCCTATCACTGAATCTTTGAGAGGAGTCCTACTTCGTTTTCTTTACACCCTCATATGAGATAGCTGTAGACAATGAGACCTCCCATTAACTTTCTCTTTTCCATCCTGCACAAACCCAGTTACTTTAGTATCTCCTTAAATGGCCCCTGACCATCTAGGTGGTCTCTGCTGGACTCACCCCAGTGTGCCTACGTCTTTTGTGTACTAGGAAACCCAGTACTGAACACAGTACTCCATATGTGGTCTCAGTGTTGAACAGAGAGGAAAGTTAATTTTTCTTGACCTGCTGACTATAGTCTTTCTAATGCAGCCCAGGATGCTGTTGACCTTTGCTGCAAGGGCACACTGTCAGCAGCAAGAGCAAATAGCCTGAGGACTGGAAAAGCCTTAGCAATCTCTCGGCAGCACCAAACAACCTCTGAGCACCCACCAAACAACAAAACTCCTAGGACATCAAGTCAGGTTAGCAGATGGTTGCTCTCCATCCCTGCAGGACACAGTCTCCAGTCATGATGTCATACAGTATAGGATATCCCTTTAGTCAGCTGGGGTCAGCTGTCCCAGCTGTGTCCCCTCTCAACTTCTTGTGCACCCCAGCCTACTTGCTTATGGGGTAATGTGAGAAACAGGAAAGTCCTTGACGCTGTGCAAACACTGTTCAGCAATAACTAAAACATTGCTGTATTATTAGCACTGTTTTGCTCACAGATTCAAAACATAGCCCCATACAAGCTACTATGAAGAAAATTAACTCTATCCCAGCTAAAACCATTATAATGTGATTCAGTGAGTCTGACATCATGTGTTCCTCCTTCACTGATGTTACAAGGGAGAAGAGCAAATGAAAGAGTTTAGTTATCTCTTGATGTGAAACTGTTGACATTATCAATGTTATCCCCACAATAAAATGAGAGGATAAAGAAGACAATGCATGTTCTAGAAGTCTAAATATTTATGTCCCTAGAGCAAATGGAAGTGGTTAGTTAACCCCTAGAAAAATAGATGGGAAATCACTTAAGGCATTACAAACACAGTAGGGAGGCAGGCAGTCAAGAATGGTCTAGCTGGTCATAAATTAGAAGAGTACCAATCCCAGAGGAAACAAAAGGAGGGGACAGAAAAATCATAACTGTAAAGAACTCTCCCTATTTCAATAACCTTAAGAGCTTCTGTAATGAATACAATTGGCAAGGGAAGTATTTAGCAATGTATAGTACTACTTAGGCACTTGCATTTCCTTATGGCTATTCCTCCAAGATATTCTGAAGGACAAATAGCGTCTTGTAGCAGGGTAGAAAGGATGCTTTCAAATATTTTTTTCTTTATGAATGTGGCAGAATTAGAGAATTCTTCTTGTGTAGATGCTGTATCAATTGTAAGAGAAACAAAGTTTACAACTTGCAAAGCCAATCTGTCTTTAGAAGACAGATTAGTACAGAAGAAGGGCATCAAAATGTGTAGTAGGGCTAAATTCTGCATTAGTGAGGGAACACAAACAGAATCCGGTGGGTCCATTATATATCTACCAATATATAATGCATTTTTGTCCTGTACCGCTCTGAAGTTCTTGCAGTTACACAGTGGTTAACTACAATTCTGAAAATATCATCACAGAAATCAGAAACTCATTTCAAAATGAAACCTTTTTCAAAAACCTTCTAGGATGAAAGTAAGCTATTACCATATTGTACTGCCCACTACCACTGAAGTACTTAAAAAACTATCTTTTATCTCTATTGCATGTAAGTACAGTTGGGACTCCTGCAGTGAATAATTCCTAAAGAGACAGGAGGGCGTTCTGTCACCATAATTCGCACAACCTTTTTCTTTTAGGTGGGGATCACCACTTCTACTTCAGTGTGACCACACTGCCTTACCCAAGCCCACGCTAAGGAGGGATGAGTGGATTGCAGACTATGCACGCTAAAGAAAAGTGAGCCTGCTCTGTATGAGAATAGGCAGTTTTGTTATCAGTGCATTTATATGCATCTGCACCAATGCAAATTAAGTAAAATACCAGACCACTTTATTTTGCCTCTTCTCTAAAATCTAAGACAAAAGATGTTATCAGCTGGCAATAAAGCTACAGGAACATTTCTTTAGAAAGCATCCAGTCTTACTGAAAGCCAGAGAGAATTCACCAAAATTCTAGGCACTAGATAATTCACCTGATAGTTAAAAAACCCTTCTCCTTACTCCCTGTCTGAATACCTCCCCTTCTTTTTTCCAGGATTGTGTATCATTAGATGCTGCCTTTTAGACATGGATTATAATACTTTATCTGGTTTATATTAAAGGAATGGTCATGCAACCACCTCAAGAAAGGGTTGGAGTGTGAGCAGAAAGATTTTCAAAGGAATTGAAAGGAAGTAAAGACTAGTGAGTTTTAAAACCAAATATACATACAAACACCTCATTGGAACAAGCACATTAGATTAATCCTCTATATTTAATAAATCTAGGAAAGTCTCTGCTGAGAATTTTAACTCACAACAGTGTTTTAAGAGACAAGGTTCATCCTGGAATGCCTGAATATAGATGTGCATAAATACAGGGTTCTGCAATTATGGCATTGCAAAGATACATAAATGACTGCAGACAACAACTGCTAACTGATGACACCTGACTCATGCAAACAGAATTGTCAAATTAAATCTCATTTTTGTTTTGTTTTATCTTAATTTAATGAGGATTTTATTTTATTTTATTTTATTTTATT
>NW_010516798.1:0-12038 GCF_000687285.1 Phaethon lepturus
AAAGAGAGCCAAGGAAAATCTCCATCCCTTAGTGGATGGCGAGGGGAGGGACACATGGTCATCAAGGATGAGGACAAGGCTGAGGTACTTAATGCCGTCTTTACCCAGGTATCCGCAGGGTATTCAGGCCCCTGAGCTGGAAGATGGGGATGGAGAGCACAATAACCCCCCCATAATCCAGGAGGAAACAGTTAAGGACATCACCCATAATCCAGGAGGAAGCAGTTAAGGACATGTTAAACCACCTGGACACCCACAAGTCTATGGGGCCTGATGGGATCCACCCGAGAGTACTGAGAGAGCTGGCGAAGGAGCTTGCCAAGTCACTCTCCATCATTTATCAGCAGTCCTGGTTAACAGGGGAGGTACCAGACGACTGGAGGCTTGCCAATGTGACACTCATTTACACAAAGGGCTAGCAGGAGGATCTGGGGAACTACAGACCTGTCAGTCTGACCTCAGTACTGGGGAAGATTATGGAGATGTTCATTTTGAGGGTGCTCACAGAGCATCTGCAGGACACCCAAGGGATCAGGCCCAGCCAGCATGGGTTCATGAAAGGCAGGTCCTGCTTGACCAACCTGATCTCCTTCTGTGACCAGGTGACCCACCTAGTGGATGAGGGAAAGGCTGTGGATGTTGTCTACCTGGACTTTAGTAAAGCCTTTGACAGCGTCTCCCACAACGTTCTCCAGGAGAAACTGGTGGCTCATGGCTTAGACAGGTGCATTCTTCGCTGGGTAAAGAACTGCCTGCATGGCCGAGCTCAGAGAGTTGTGGTGAATGGAGCTAAATGCAGTTGGTGGCCAGTCACAAGTGGTGTTCCCCAGAGCTCAGTATTGGGGCCAGTTCTGTTTAATACCTTTATCAATGATCTGAATGAGGGAATCAAGTGCACCCTTAGCAATTTTGCAGATGACACCAAGTTGGGCAGGAGTGTCGATCTGCTCAAGGGCAGGAAGGCTCTACAAAGGGATCTGGCCAGGCTGGATTGATGGGACAAGGCCAGTTGTATGAGTTTCAACAAGACTCAGTGCTGGGTCCTGCACTTGGATCACAACAACCCCATGCAACACTACAGGCTTGGGAAGAGTGGCTGGAAAGCTGCCTGTCAGAAAAGGACCTGGGGCTGTTCGTCGACAGCAGGATAAGTATTAGCCAGCAGTGTGCCCAGGTGGCCCAGAAGACCAACAGCATCGTGACTTATATCAGAAATAGCGAGCAGGAGTAGGGAAGAGATTGTCCCACTGTACTCAGCACTGGTGAGGCCGCACCTCGAATACTGTGTTCAGTTTTGGGCCCCTCACTACGAGAAAGACATTGAGGTGCTGGAGCGTGTCCAATGAAGGGCAACAAAGCTGGTGAGGGGTCTGCAGCACAAGTCTTATAAGGAGAGGCTGATGGAACTGGGGTTGGTCAGTCTAGAAAAGAGAAGGCTGAGGGGAGACCTTATCACTCTCCACAGCTACCTGAAAGGGGATTGTGGTGACGTGGGTGTTGTTTTTTTCTCCCAGGTAACTAGCCATAGGACAAGAGGAAATGGCCTCAAGTTGTGTCAGGGGAGGTTTAGACTCAGTATTAGGAAAAATTTATTTACTAAGAGGGTGGTCAGGCATTGGAATAGGCTGCCCAGGGAGGTGGTGGAGTGACCATCACTGGAAGTGTTCAAAAAACGTGTAGATGTGACACTTCAGAACATGGTTTAGTGGGCATGGTGTTGTTGAGTTGATGGTTGGACTTGATGATCTTAAAGGTCTTTTCCAACCTTAATGAGTCTGTGATTCTGTGATTTTGTGAGCTAAACCTACCTGCTCAACATTCCTGAATATATCTTATACAGGATGGTTAGCATGGTTGCATGGACGAACCTCCACCTCTTCAAAATGATCAAGGAAAGATGCGACTGGTATCTTAGGAATAGGACTGGGAGTACTGAATAGCATAGGCACTGAAAGTCCTAATTAATAAATTAACTGCTGCTACTTACAATCTAAGCAAATTAAAACACCCACAGAAATTGCCTTTATTGGCATTGGGACCAGGTCAATGGCCCTTATCAAACATTCTACCTCATTGGGAATGAATAGAAGAAAATGACCATCAATTAATTATAAATGCCCTTGGAGCAACCCAAGGTAATATCTCTCTTGCCTTGAGGTGCATCCAAGCACAATGGATGTACGGATACAGTCTGTAGTAGTACCTATTATTAGAGAAGGAGAAGGAGGAACCTTACCCATTGAAATTCAAAAGATAATCTGGGATGATGCAATCAAATTTGAAAAGGAATTCCAATCCTCGTGGCATCTAATGTATTTCACCTATAAGTCCACCAACAGCAAAGCCACAGCTTTTGTTTTGACAATCTGCAATGACTCGGTATACACCATATATCCAATCATTGCGCAGGATTAAATTACCATGGAACCATACTCTGTGAGGACATAGAATATAGGCTTGACAAAATGGAAACAAATGGCAGAATTGTTGATGTTGGTGCACGTGTTCTACGGGAAAAACGGGGATTTATCTGTGAAAGCAATACCATCAAGGCTCAAGACATTTGTCTTGATACTGAGCAAAATGTTTGTAATTTTGAAGTACACCCCAATGAAACCACTTAAACTGTGCTAGTATATATTAGAGATGGATGTGTTTGTATAAAAATCCTTTGTGATTCTGTATTTGCAGATGGCACCACTGTAAAGACAAGTAGCTATTCAAACATTTGTGTTTGTAACTTTACCAGAACTATGGGATGCAATTTTAATTATTCAGCTCCTGTTACATCTTATCAACCGTTACAATTTAACTACACATCGCATCAAGATTTACTGTCTACCCCCACTAGAAAGAATCTCACATTGGTGAGAATGCTGTTACAACACTATGACCTACATCAATCACTAGAACACATCCGAAACAATGGACACAAAACTCTAATCACCGTTCATCACAATGCGGAGGAGATACACTGTGTCTTGGAAAGAGTAAAGAAAGATGGGGAACATCACTAGTGGGACACATTATTTGGATGGTCTCCAACAACAACTGAAATCCTGAACTGGATGCTACACCCCATCATAATTCTATTGACTCTTGTTATACTATGTTCATTGTCAAACATTGTTCTACACATCAAAACTTGGCATTTGACACATTAGATGATGCTATTACAAGAATCCTCTCATGTATATAATGTTGTTTTACACCTAACACAACAATTTCCCTCAAATTACAATTGGAATATGATGTTGCTCTGTTTATAGGCACAGAGGCAAGAGGCGACAACACCGCCACTCTGTGAGAAAGAGATGGATTGACTTTAGTCATGGGGTGGATTGTGGTGGTACATTTCTTCCCCTCTCCTTGCAACTGGAGCTCTTTGTAAGCCTTGGCCTTGGAGCAGAGAGTTTGGCGGTTAAGAGCCCCTTGACCGTGCCAAGCACTCCAGCGTAGCTAAAGTACAGAACGGTACTGACTGTCTCAGGAATATCAGCTGTGGGAGTAACTAATGTTCCTCTGATAGCCCCAGAACATACTTTGTCTAATTGTGACTTGGACAGATTGTTACCAGTGCTGCTGGAATTCCGAGAATTCTAGCAATTACTGGCAAATGATTGTGGCAAGGATGGAAATTTACTGATGCCTCGTCAATCATCTCCTGACCCTATACACAGCCATTCTCAGTGAGACCCTTTGAGCTCTCCTGGACCACAGTGGGCTGTGACCAGCATCTCCCCCTGAGTGGGCCACCAGTTTCTCCAGGAGAATGCTGTGGGAGATGCTGTCAAAGGCTTTACTAAAGTCCAGGTAGATAGCATCCACAGCCTTTCCCTCATCCACTAGGCAGGTCACCTGGTCATAGAAGGAGATCAGGTTGGTCAAGCAGGACCTGCCTTTCATAAACCCATGCTGACTGGGCCTGATCACCTGGTTGTCCTGTATGTGCCACATGATGGCACTCAGGATGATCTGGTCCACAACTTTCCCTGACACCAAGGTCAGACTGACAGCCCTATAGCTCCCCACATCCTCTTGCTGGCCCTCTTGTAGATAGGCGTCACATTTGCTGACTTCCAGTCAACTGGCACCTGCCCAGTTAGCCAGAACTGCTGATAAACGATTGAAAGTGACTTGGTGAGCACTTCTGCCTCAGTACTCTTGCGTGGATCCCACCCATTCCCATAGACTTGTGTGTGTCTAAGTGGTGTAGCAGGTCGCTAGCCATTTCCCCTTGGATTATGCGGGCTTCATTCTGCTCCCTGTCCCTGTCTTCCAGCTCAGGGGGGTGGGTACGTGGACAACAGCTGGTCTTACTACTAAAGACTGCGGCAAAGAAGGCATTACGTACCTCATCCTTTTCCTTGTCCTTTGTCACTGTTTCCCCCTGCATCCAATAAAGGATAGAGATTCTCCTTAGCTCACCTTCTAATGTTGGGAATGTATTTGTATAAACATTTTTTATTGTCTTTTATGGCAGTAGCCAGGTTAAGTTCTAGTTGAACTTTGGCCCTTCTAATTTTCTCCCTGCATAGCCTTACAACATCCTTGCAGTCCTCCTGAGTTGCCTGCCCCTTCTCCCAAAGTTCATAAACTCTCCTTTTTTTCCTGAGTTCCAGCCAAAGCTCTCTGTTCAGGCTGGTCTTCTTCCCCACCAGCTCATCTTTCTGCACGTGGAGATGGCCTGCTCCTGTGCCTTTATGATTTCCTTCTTGAAGAATGTCCAGCCTTCCTGGACTCCTTTGCCCTTCAGGACTACCTCCCAAGGGACTCTGTCAACCAGTCTCCTAAGCATGCCAAAGGCTGCCCTCCTGAAGTCCAAGGAGGGCAGTTCTGCTGACTCCCCTCCTTACTTCTTCAAGAATCGAATACTCTATCATGATTGCTATGCCCAAGACAGCCTCCAACCATCACATCACCCACAAATCCTTCTCTGTTCACAAACAACAGGTCCAGTGGAGCATGTTCCCTAGTTGGCTTACTCACTACCTGTGTCAGGAAGTTACCTTGCACACAGTCTGGGAACCTCCTAGACTGTTTCCTCTCTGCTGTATTGTATTTCCAGCAGACATCTGCTAAGTTGAAGTCCCCCACGAGAACAAGAGCTAGCAATTGTTGAGACTTCTCCCTGCTGCTTATAGAATATTTTGTCTGCCTCTTCATTCTGGTTGGGTGGTCTATAACAGACTCCCACCACAATATCTACCTTGTTGACCTTCCCCCTGATTCTCACCCATAAACACTCAACTTTACCATCACCATCATTAAGCTCAAGACAACCAAAACACCCCCTAATATACAGGGCTACCGCCTCTCCTTCCTTGTCTATCCCTTCTGAAGAGTTTATAGCCATCTATTGCAGTACTGCAGTTGTGCAAGTCATCCCACCATGCTTCCATGATTGCAACTATATCACAGTTTTCCTGCTGCACAATGGCTTCCAGCTCTTCCTGTTTGTTGCCCATGCTGCGTGCCCTGTTCTGGTGGAAGTGAGATTATCTCCTTCAGTAAACTATGGACATACCATTATATGTCAGTTAAGAAAATGACAAGCTGGTGGGCTAGATGTTTTTGTGCAGACAGCTTGTGTGTTGGCTACTATTCTTTTTACTGTATATACAATTACCTCCCACTAGAGGTTGAGAACACAGGACAGGAGGTTACTTGAAGTTTGTCTACAAAAATCATGGAAAGGCATAAATTTGCCACTAAAAAATGTGCAGATTATCATTTTTAGTATTCAAATTATGCACACAAACTCATGCTGATAATCTGTAAATCTTTACAATATGAACAGATCAGATTTGTAAAGTTTGATAAAAATATCAGTAACTAGCAGAAGCATTATATATCTTAGCACAGAGATATTTCCACTTAGCAAAGAATTCTGAATAATAGTCATGAGGAGTGTGGTTTTTAAATTCATTACAGAAATCAATATTTACCCATTAATAATGCAGGGTCCTTTTTTGAGATGGCAGTTTTTTCCTGTAAATCCCTGGGCACACAGACAAATGTATCCTCCATCACCAGTCTCTATGCACGTTGAGTTATTAGTACAGGGCTTTGCCGAACATGGGTGAATATCTGTGTAAAAAAAAAAATACAGGGCTCAATTAATCTAACGAGAGTCAGTAAATAGTATATAATACTTCAAATAAAATATAGCTTTAACGGCCCTTCATCCTGCATTTCATAAATTCTGATTTATTCCTCTCTCTGTTAAAATGGAGTTCAGATTGTTCAACTGTTGCAAGCATTTTCAGCTTGTTTCTCCCTTCCTAGCTCCTACTTGTAAAATACGTTCGAATTGTTCCAGTATTATCAATAAAATACTAGGAGAAAGAACTATGTAGTCTAGTCATCCTTTCATAACCTTGGCTTCTCCACGAGCAGAATTCTGATAAAGCAATCAGGAACAGGGAATTCTCCGCACTCCCTGCCCAAGAGCCTATCATTATGTGCTTATGAACAAACATTTAATAATAACAGAGATCAGCAAGTTACAATAGTCTCTCAAAATGTCATCTTTTGGCTGGGTTGCATCCAACCCTTACATAACTGTACCAGAAGAGAGAGATGTATGACGTCTGGACCCAAAGTCAACACATCTCATTTTCTTTACAATTTCCCTGCTGAGCCACTTCCCACTCAAATGATTACTGATTTTTTAAAATAATTAAAAATAAATAAACAAACAAGTGCATATTTTATCCAACGAATGGAGCAGCTGCAGAGAAGTGCTGACTGCAAGTTATCTGATGCCTCGCGCACTCGTGCGCACACATACACTTTCTAAGAAGATGAAAAGGGATTTAAGGGCATTTATACTTTACTCCCCACAACATAACATGGAAGTTAGATGATATCATAAGGTGCTACAAAATTTTAACCATAGCAAAATATTTCAACAACCTTAACTTTCAAATACAATCTTCCCTGGATAAGAGGCTCTATTTTCTAATCTATTAAGCCTAGTCTCATTGCAAGACAACCACTTTGTATGCACTTTGAGTGTAAGCTCCATTTTTCACAAGGACCAAAATAACCTTGAATACTTTTTGGAGCAGTGTTGCTTGCCACTTATTTTCACAGGCTTTAAAGGCAGCTAATAAAGCATGATGCAGGAGCAAGGAAACTCTCTGAAATATATATGGATAGGTATGAGTGTGTGTATATATACATATACACATACATTACTGTCAGTAGTTTTATGTCAAAGATTAAATTTTAAAACCCAATTTAAAAGCTTGACGGAACATATCCTTCTAAAGTATTTCCATGGTTTAACCAGCACAAATATAAATACATAAATAACCCCTATTAGCCCATTTCCTCTATTTTGTCTAGTTTACCTGTCAAAAGGCCAAAACCCAAGTGATTTACTTGCTTCAAGTGATAACTGAGTCTGAGATGAGAATTCAGAAACAGGACGGTACACTTAGACAGGTATTACGAATGGCCACAACTATATTGCCAATAAATTAACATTTGCATAAAACTAAGTCGGCATGCTGCAGCACATGAAGCAGTCACTACGTGTTATTATGAGGAAGGCACACTCAGTAGTAGGCTATGTCACAGCAGCATTTGTAGACCCTGTCTCATGCATGCCTACCACGGCCGTCAGAGGCTCCACCTGCACGCTCTTTGGTGAGAGCTCACCAACAAGGGTCCTTGCCAAAGCAGCCGCCTGACAGTACATTCCGAGCTCACACCACACGTTGGCTTTTTAGTCAAATTGAGGCTACGATTCAAGCAGGAGGTCAGGGGCACACTAACATGACTGTGCAGGCACAGCCAGAGATGACAAGATGACAGAGATGACTGATCTGGTATAGCAAGGTGGATCATATACTCCAACTGAGCTGTCATTTTTTCCTGGAAATAAATTGACTAAACTGGTTTTCCCTTTGTTATATTCAGTGTTTTATGCGGTACTTGGTCCTGTGCAGTGTATTTCAAACAGCCACAGAGGGAAACCCTGTGCGGTGCAGCCTGGTTCCAGGTGTTCATACACCTGATTTCGAGGCTGTGTTTCCGCAGGATGAGAAGATGCCACAGCATTCCGTTAGGCAGGCTGGTGCACTCCACTGCAAAGAGGTTAACCAGCAGTGTTATCAAATATCAACTCATAGATTTCTTTCTTTAAGTGCCATGTCTGTCCATGTGAATGCAATAATAGCCATAAATGACACCACTGGTCCTGGCCTACATGTTTACAGTGGATCAAGCCTGACCTGTAACCCGCACGCCTATAAATTACTGGGAAGGTCATTCTTGACCTGAACTGAGAACCAGGCTGCCCATAGTGAAAACAACAGCTACGCAGTCAGAGACATTAGCAAACCGCTTGATGACCTAAAACTGCTGCAGAAAAGAACTTCCATGATCCAAGCCAGGGAGACCGTACACTGACTTTTCTAGAAAATAGAGAGGTAACACCACCATTCCAAATCATCCTTCTTCCTCCCATGCTTCGCAAGCAAATAAGCTACTGAGACTATATCTATATTTTACAAACATTCCAGGTGTTTACATTAATGGCCAGAGGAACTTCAGACACTCCCAGTTTTCCATTCCCAGTTTTGCCATGCTTGTGGGTTGGCATTTGCTCACAGCTGCTAACATTAAAACAGTGGCTATGCCTGGCAAACATTATACTTTCTATAGCAACAAAAAGGAAGAATTTCAAGAGAACGCCAAAACTGCTTTGCTCACGATCCTTCACCAATCTCCACAGAAACAATACAAATGTAGCTTCCTAAAATGCCTTATCTGATTATACACCGGAAGCTAAAAAATCTCCAGTAGCTAAAAAATGGCACTTTAGTACGCCTGTGAGAAAAATAACAACTGTGGCCTCCTCTTCGGACACAAAAATTCAGTATTAGAAGAGAGAGGCAAGGAGTCTGGTACTTTATGGTAAGAAATTGATGAGTTTGCGTTTCCATATTTAAAAAACAGTTATGTGTGTATGCCAGTGATCCCCAAAAGAGCAGGAGCTTTCAGAAGCCTTCCTTTTTCCTAACCTAATCAAGTTTCATTAGTGGTACCTGTTAATGAGTTATAGCAGTCTGTAATGACTTTATACAGACAGAAAACTGACACCAACTTTTTGGCAGAGGGTGAAGAGATCAGTGGCTGAGCAATTAATCCATTTGAGGTTTCAGTGCTTTATTGGGTCAGGATAAAAATTTGTAGCAACTTCCAGCACCAAGAAAAGGAGGACGTTCTCTTGATCCTTGTGGCCAAACAATGCATTTAGTGTAGGTAAATCCACAGAGATGAAAGACTGTCAACATAACATGTCCCTGCAGATCAAAAGATGGTTATTTCTTTTTGGATGAATGTTCTTGGCACCTCTTCATGGCGATCGAGATTCAAATTGGCAAAGAAGACTCTGAGGTGACTCTGAGTGTTGAGAGAAATAATAGTTTCTCAACTTAAGCAAGGGATACCTTTTTTTGTATTATTGAACTACCTTAACGAATGTGTTAATATAATATTCTTCCATAAATATATGGGTACAGTTTCCAAAGCATTGTTTTGCATCCTGAGTACCATTTGCAACAGGGAAAGGTTGTAAGGCTCAGAACCGCAAAGATATTTAAGCACCCAGAAATTCAGCTGGGCACTTCATATGGCTTTTAAAAGTATGCCCAGCTTCAAAAATGTAATATTGTCTTTCAGGAATCTTTAGGTGTGAAGATGGTACCTTTAAAAACCTTGTCCTTTGGAGTTATTGACAAGCAATAGAACTGAACCTCCTAAGGTGGCAGTGGGCCATCATTCTGTCTACTTTTAGAAACCTGTGATTGTAGATCACAGATGACAGAGGAACCCATTCCTCCTCGCTACCTGTAATAAGAATCTAGATGGCTGTCTCAGGTACAAACTGAAGAGTTGTCTAGAACAATGTGGGCCAAACAGGCGCATCCTCCTGGATGCTCATGTAGTTTTGGACCCCGCAGATCTCCTTAGCTGAGCATTTGCCTGTGTCAGCCAAAATAAACGAGCTCAGCAAAGGCCAATTCTTCAGCTTGCTTATACTAAGCTGGCTCACTCTGACTGGCAAGGGGTGAGAGAGTGCACACACAAGCTGTGCTTATCCCTCAGATCTGAGAGGGAAGTGGCAGCCTGTTCAGACGGACCTTTTTCTCAGTTATATTAATGCTACTCCACTGAATCATCACTGGGTTAAGTAAAGGAAGAAATAAGCACAATGTTTTCCTTTCAAGAAGTATTAACTATTATGCACACATCTTTCTGAACAGAAAGTAGCATATATACAATGTATGTCAGGTAATATATACAATATGTCAGGTAAATATTTCAAATGGTTTAATATATACAGGATGACTTGTATTTTTATAAAAAAAGGCTTATATGACAACAAGCAAACAGTTATTTCCTGGCCTTGTCCACGATAATCAATGTTTAAAATAGAATGATGAATTTACGATTCGCTCGCATGTATGCTCAGTTAAAAAAGATACTGCATGCTTCTGCCTAAATTATTATAAGAGGTCCAGGTTTATGTGCCGCTGCCCAGAATCCTCTTATTAACTGGCACTAACATTCAATAAAATGAGTTATCCAGAAGGACTTTTGCATGTCTCCAGCACCAGATGGGGCTGTTTCACCTCACTTGCTCAGGGGTAGGCAAGGATGTGCAAACCTATATCACAGAGGCTGCCAACCCATCCCTCCTCACAGATGCACTGCCAGGGCTTGGCACAGCTGCCGTGCAAACACCCAGGGAAAGGAACACACTGAGTACAAAGAGCACCCTGCCAACCGGGTTGACACCTGAAAGAGATAAAAGACAAGATAGTGGCATAGTTTATTTTTAATAAACATAATTACAAGGATGTTCTCCTTTTAGAGGCACAACAAATAAACTTTTGGATACAAAATTGGACTATGCAGCACATGTGAACAAAAAGATACTATCAATGCTTCTGGGATACTAGAAGCAGTTTATGTGAAGAAAACAGTTTCATTTCGTGAGAAAATAATAAATAAATGCTAAGCAATGTAAAGACTTTTATTACTGGAAAAAGTAGACTAAAAAGGCACCTAGATGTCTATGCTCTGTGATTCCAGTTACTGTATCCTAATAGAGTGCTGTTTCATTACAGTTCCATATTTTCAGAGGGCAAATCATTTCAGCTTCTGTCTATTTTACCAGGACTGTGAATTATTGAAGCTGTACATTCCTGTTCTAATAGCCCTGTCTGACAGATCTTTTTACCTGCATTCATCGGGAAATTCACAAAATCCGTTCTCGGGGTGGCAGCCAGTTTTACAGTTCACGACTGGAAGAAGAGATTAAAATATCAAACCAGAAAAATCAGCATTCAGAAAAAAAATCATATCATGTCCTATGCACATTACTAATGTTTTAAAAGAACCCAGACCTCACAATGTTCTGATTTTTTTTTCTTCAAATACATGTTTTTTTGCAACATAAAATTTTAAATGAACTTAATCTAGAGCATGTTACAGAGTGTTCCTATAGGATAAGTGAAATGACATAAAGAATTAACTGCAAAAGAATAAAGTCACTTTAGCATACACAAAGTGTACGTAATATCATGATACACTTTAAAAGGGAAATTTCAGAACAGATCCATGTATGTCATTTCACAACATGCCGTTCCGAATCCATTGTTTCAGAACTACTCGAAACACAAAAGTACCTTCAGGCAGAAAAGAAATTCCATTTAAAACAACTTACACGTAATAGTGTTGAATTCATTTCAACCCTACGTCGGATGAAAAAATAAAAATCACCATTTTCATTAAATCATGCATGAATAACGTAACTTCAGGAGAAGAGGTCTCAGTCACATTTTTTTGCTTGTTTCAGGTACGTGCATCAAGAAATGCTCCTCCGAAATACCACCCTTACCCACTGACATCCTACGCCAACGCCAGGAGAAATGCCCTCGGTCGGACGCAAAGGAACAGCTTCCGAAGACCACCAGCACCCCCGGCCGGAGCGAGTGCTGGGGAGGGCTTCGCCCCCG
>NW_010516799.1:0-8255 GCF_000687285.1 Phaethon lepturus
ACACGAATCAGATGAACATATTTCACACAAGGAAAAAAGAGAAAAGTTGGAAGCAGCTCATCTGAACAACAAAGGTGGATTACCATGTGCAATACACTCTCAAGCAACAACAATGCTATGACAAGCTCAGGAATTTATATTTTCTGATTTTACTATTATATGTGAAAAGTGTAAAGTCAAAGAAAACATTTTTTGTAGCATTGAAATTAGCTGGTTCTCACCTGGCCTAGTTTTCAGGCTGTACTCTTGACTCTTGATTTTCATGCTGAATAAAAGAGGTTAGAGTTTGCCTATGAAATATATTTCTCATAGCAAACAAGTTTATCAAAAACATGCATATTTGTAAGGTAAGTGAAATTGACAAATTTTCCCAGGAGAAAATGGGGGGAAATGGCAAATGATCAAAAAGTTATCTTTTTACATTTTTCAAAACGTAGTTTTATGCCAGTTGGTATTTCAGTGTAATTTTAGTCTCTATAAATTAAAACATAAGATAACGGATGTCTGAGTGAAACATTCAAAAATTTTTTAATCAAGATTTAAATTCTCTTTCATAAGTTTGGAGAATAGAGGACAGAAAAACTAATTCCATACCCAGCGCTGTGGCTGAGGCTCTTGGAGGAAGAAGCTCATGATACATTTGGCTGTTTTATATACTAGCAACCTGTGACACAGGAGTGGTAGAGAAGTGGGAATATGGCAGAGAAAACTATTTTTAGACTGTGGCAGAAATACTGATGCAAACATCCAGTACAGAAGCATCAAAAAAGAAGGAACGACATAGCAGTAATTCCACAAGACAAAAGGATGCTCAAAAGAATCCTCGTTATGCACAGTTCACAGTGTGAAGCTGGTTTCTTTTTCTGCTACTATGGCAGTTCCACTGACTGACAGGTTTTCAGATCTAATACGGCTATTTTAGCCAAGTGACCCTGGATTAGATTTATGTCTTTTGAATGCTTTGCAAATAATCACATGCAGGATTGAGCCAATCTAGGTATTGATTTCTGTATTTATATAATTAGAAGTGGAACAGTCACTTTTGCAAAATTAGACTCATGCTCATACCATGTTGAATTCTTTATACATTTATTTTTTTTATGGTATATATTTGACAGAACTTCTTCAATGAGCATGAATTGATTGCTTTACGGTATGATAAATGTCTGCTGGGAACAACATCTCCTCACCTACCATGATCTGGCAGCTGATGTCATAGCAGCTCCTTGGATTTCTCAGTACAGTATTTACCTGTTAAATATCTGTATGTCTAAAAATTTTGCAAGCCCTATGTTGTTTGGGAACGGCATGCTAGAATGCTACCTCAAGTCACGTAGCCTAGAACTGCATTCCACATTTGGCTAGGTTCATATGCGAGAGCTTAGTTTTTATCCTTGTTTGCATCACTTTAAAAGGTTTGGAACATATTTGTCCATGTCCCTCAAGGGAGGGTCAGAAACATAACTGCAGGCAGGTTACAAGCCTGATATCAGTAGTTTTGGCACAGCCCTGAGGAGTGGGCTATGGCCCAGTTGCCTCTAGCTGACAAGAAGGGCTTTTTAAACTAAGCCAGCTGACTGCACGGAAGCAGGTGGTAAACAGTCACAAGAACTTTTCCACCAGCTGAGCTGTGGGGTTGCAACAAGCAGCCCCAGGACAGGAAAACCTGACAGTGACACTGCTGTTTCTGTAGCGGACATCTAACTGCTGCCCTGAAGTAAATCCAGATGGAGCTGGTGATATCTGCTCTTAATTTCAATAAATGTTGATTTCACTCAAGTTAGCTGGGCAAGCTATCAGCTTGTGCCAGTCATTCCAGATCCCTGGAGCGTGAGGTTCAGCTCTCAAGAGGTAGCTGAAAAACTTTCTGACAAATGATTCTTCTTTTGGAAAAGAAAGGTTACTAAAAAGTAAATATTCCATGGCAATGGGTCGATTTTAATGTTTTATTTTGTCAGGATGCTTAAAATTAGGATGCAAGTAATGGGTTTGAAACAACCTGAACAAAACTGCATACAAGTAAGCTTACTTGGAAACTGTTCCAGCTGAGCCAAGCATGCATTAAGCTGAATCCTCAATTTGATTTGTGGTGTACTGACAGGCCATTCAGCCTCATCCTGCATGGGTGAGCGTGCCTAAGCCGTGCCCCTGATGAATGTATACACCAGTCTCAACACTAGCTGATGTGTGAGGGAGCCCTGTCTCCTATGGCTGGTAGAGCTAACTGCCTCCACATGCACAGCAGTCTGTACAGCCTTAGCACGTGTGTTTGAGGAAGAACAGAAAGTGCAGAAAATTAGCAGAATAACTTTTTTTTTTCTGCTGAGAAAGCCTTGTTGTGTGGTGCTTGCAGCCCAAGGGAGCCAGCAGCTCTGTGTCATTGTGTGCCTTTGGCATCCACTCTGGCTGGACGAGGGCTGCATCAGCATAGGCTCATGCAGCAGAGCTTCCCATCCAAGCAGCCGTTCCATATACATGGCATTACCGTCTGCTGCCTTGTCAGCCGGTGTCTCTCTCCTTGTTAGTTCCCAGGCCTTGATGGAGCTCCGTGTGCTGGTTGATCCCACAAGTGGTATTGCAGCAGCATCCTATTGTAAGAAGAGCTGGTATTTCCAGCAGGGTGTAGGTCAGAGTGTGCTGGGCATCACTTCCTTGGTAAATTGGTTCCCCAGGCACTGGTGACTTGAAGCTTTGCTCTGCCTTGCTACACTTCACCTTTTTAACTTAATAAAGACCATTAAGCTGATCTTTCATAGGATCATAGAATCTTTGGGTTGGAAGGGACCTTTTAAAGGTCATCTAGTCCAACGCCCCTGCAGTGATCAGGGACATCTTCAACCAAAGCAGGTTACTCAGACCCCCATGCAACCTTACCTTGAATCTTTCCAGGGATGGGGCATCTACCACCTCTCTGGGCAACCTGGGCTAGTTAGTGTTTCACCACCCTTGTTGTGAAAAAAGTCTTCCTTCAACCTCGTTGAAATCTATCCTCTTTTAGTTTCAAACCATTACCCCTTGTCCTATCGCTACAGGTCCTGCTAAAATGTCTGTCCCCATCTTTCTTATAGGCCTCCTTTAAGTACTGACAGGCTGCAATAAGATCTCCCTGGAGCCTTCTCTTCTCCAGGCTGAACAACCCCAACTCTCTCAGCCTTTCCTCACAGGACAGTTGTTCCATCCCTCTGGTCGTTTTTGTGTCCCTCCTTAACACAGGGAGGGAGAGGAACTTTTGTGGTGCAGTTCCTCTTAACACCAGCATTGTCTTCCTCCTGCTTCCTCTCTTCCTCTCTTCCTCTTTCCTCCTTGTTGCATCTTGTTGCTACCCATTTTGTCCTTTTCCTTCCTGCTCCTCCTCAGGTGCCCCCCTCCTCCAGGAGGCAACAGAAGAATGAGGGAACAGCAGGCAAGGAAAGGCAACAGAAGGCAAGAGGAAGAGACAGGAGGCAAGAGGAACCAACAGCAGGAGGTGGAGGAGGAGGCAACAGGAGGCAAGAAGAAGCAACAGGAGGAACGAGAAAGAGAATCATAGAATCGTCAACTAGTTTGGATTGGAAGGAACCTTTAAAGGTCATCTGGTCCAACCCCCTGCAATGAGCAGGGACATCTTCAAGTACAGCAGGTTGCTCAGAGCCCCGTACTGAAAGCACTGAAAGGCTGCAATAAGGTCTCCACGGAGCCTTCTCTTCTCTAGGCTGAACAACAGCAACTCTCTCAGCCTTTCCTCATAGGAGAGGTGTGCCATCTCTCTCATCACTTTTGTGGCCCTCCAACACTTCGCCCTGAACCACTCCAATAGGTCCATGTCTTTCCTGTGCTGAGGGCTCCAGACCTGGACACAGCACTGCAGGGAGGGGTCTCATCAGAGCGGAGTAGAGGAGCAGAATCCCCTCCCTCGCCCTGCTGGCCATGCGTCTTTGGATACAGGCCAGGATATGGTTGGCCTTCTGGGCTGCGAGCACACATTGCCAGCTCATGTCCAGCTTTTCATCCACCAGTAGCCCCAAGTCTTTCTAGGCAGGGGTACCCTCAATCCCTTCATCCCCCAGCCTATATTGATACTGGGACTTGCCCCAACCCAGGTGCAGGGTTCACAGAGGCCCATTCCTCGAGCTTGTCCAGGTTCCTCTGGATGGTATCCTGTCCCTCAGATGTGTCAACCACACCACTCAGCTTGGTGTTGTCTGCAAACCTGCTGAGCGTGCACTCGATCACACTATGTCACTGATAAAGATATTAGAGAGTATTGGTCCCAGTACCAACCCCTGAGGGACACCGCTCGTCACTGATCTCCATCTGGACATAGAGCCATTGACAGCCACCCTCTGGGTGCAACCATCCAACCAATTTCTCATCCACTAAACAGTCCACCCATCAAATCCATATCTCTCCAATTTAGAGAGAAGGATGTTGTGGGGGACCATGTTGAAGGCCTTACAGAAGTCCAGATAGGCGACATCAGTAGCTCTTCCCTTGTCCACTGATGTAGTCACTCTATCATAGAAGGCCACTAGTTTGGTCAGGCAGGACTTGCCCTTGGTGAAGCCATGCTGGCTGTCTTGAATCATGTCCCTGTCCTCCCTGCCTTAGCATAGCTGCTAGGAGGATCCTAGAAGCTCCATGATCTTCTTCCATGATCTTCCCAGGCACAGAGGTGAGACTGACAGGTTGGCAGTTCCCAGGGTCCTCCTTGCTACCTTTTTTAAAGATGGGTGCAATGTTACCCTTTTTCCAGTCTCCAGGGAATTCACCTGCCTGCCAGGACTTTTCAAATATCATGGAGACCAGCTTGGCAACTACATCATCCCGTTCTCTCAGGACTCTGGGATGCATCTTGTCAGGTCCCATAGACTTGTGCATGTTCAGGTTCCTCAGGTGGTCTCAAACCTGATCTTCTCTTATGGTGGAGAGGAACTTTGCTCTTCCAGACCCCATCTTCCAGGCTGTACCCTCAAGAGGTGTGGGAAGAGACACTGCCAGTGAAGACTGAGGCAAAGTTGTTGTTGAGTACCTCAGCCTTCCCTCATCCCTTGTTACCAGTTTGCCAGTCTTGCTCATGAAGGGGTACACTTTCTTTGACCTTCCTTTTCTGCCTAACATACCTATAGAAGCCCTTCTTATAATTCTTTGCATCCCTTGCCAAGTTCAGCTCCAGCTGCGCCTTGGCCCTTCTGATCTCATCCCTACACAACTGGGCAGCATCCCTGTACTCATCCCAGGATCATCCCTTTCCTTCTTGATACCATCATGCTTGGACCCACAGAGCGTTCATTCTCTGCTAGACATGATTAAACTCCTGCAGCTCTCTCTGCTAATAGGAATTGCTAAACAAACTGTTTTAAATGTCTCGTGTCTTGCTGAGGTTTAATCTGAAGTGCTTATCCTCTTCCATGGTGTACTGAGTCAGGCCAATTGAATTCATTTTTCTTGTTCACAAAGGCAGATGATAGCTGTTCAGTCTCAAGTGAGACCCGTAGCTAATTCAGTGGGGTCTTGAACATAGCATTTTCAATGTGATTTGAGTGCATTTCCCAAAGGGAGTTTTGTCTTACCCCATCCTTGTTCAGTGTGGGATAAAGACACTATGTAATGCACATTACTGCTGATCCTGAGAGCACCTAGGTTGGTTTTGCTTTAATTGCATACTATTTCACTATATTAGCAAAAACATTCCAATCTCCATCCACAAGCTTTACACAATTACTGATAACTGATTGTGCAGGTTTTGGCTGGGATAAAGTTAATTTTCTTCAGACAGCTAGTATGGGGCTATGTTTTGGATTTGTGCTGAAAACAGTGTTGATAATACAGGGATGTTTTCATTACTGCTGAGCAGTGCTTACATGGAGCCAAGGCCTTTTCTGCTTCTCATGCCATCCCACCAGCAAGCAGGTTGGGGGTGCACAAGAAGTTGGAAGGGGATACAGACGTTTGGAGTTATGGCATTTATCTTCACAAGTAACCATTATGCATGATGGAGCCCTGCTTTTCTGGAGATGGCTGAACACCTGCCTGCTGATGGGAGGTAGTGAATGAATTCCTTGTTTTGATTTGCTTGCTTGCTCAGCCTTTGCTTTACCTATTCAGTTGTCTTTATCTCAACCCATTCTCTTACTCTCAACCAATACTCTTCCAATTCTCTTACTCATCCCATCATGGGGTAGTGAGCGAGCGGCTGTGTAGTGCTTAGTTGTTGGCTGGGGTTAAACATGAACAGTCCTTTTTGGTGCCCAGCATGGGGCTCAAAGGGTTCAAGATAACAACGGATTTGATTAGAATGTGGTAGATCAAATATATAGCTGTTATTGCTGTTTAACTATCAACTGACAGGCTCCTGCACTTGCCATAGGGCTTGCTTTCCTTACTGTGTACTAGAGTCTATGCTTGTAAGTGCCTACTTTTTGCTTTCACTACTTCCTGTATTGCTCTCACCTTCAATAGGCAGCCCTTTCATAGCCCCATCAACACCGGGGCTCTGTGTTTGTGTAGCCACTCAGTGGCCACACCACTTTCTTTCTCACATGAGCCCAGCTCCATAACTGAAAACATCCAGTGACTGCTCCCACAAGGAAGGCGCCATGACTGAAAGCTGTTCCTGGCCCTCCCCTTCCGTTGGCAGCCATTTATCAGGCATACCAATACTGGGGCTTGGCACATGTCTAGCCTCCTAATGACCACAACACTACCTCCCTCTTGCCAGAGCCCATCTCCAAAGTTGTGAACCTCCAGCAACTGTTCCCGCATGGAAGATAGGAGGAATGAAATCTGTTGCTGGCCTTCACCTTCCTTTGGCAGCCCTTTCACAGCCCCACCAATGCTGGGGCTCGGTGCTCACTCTCACACCTAAAGCTAAACCTTGCCTGAGCCGAGTTCAGGCAAATGAATATCACCTCCTATGGCTCCCACACAAAAGCAGTTGGGACTGAAAATAGTTGGGGGCATCACCTTCCCTTGTCACCCTCTTCACAACCCTACCAACACTGGAACTCTGCACTTGCTCTACCACCAAACCTTCTTGCTCACCCTCACTAGAGCTCATGTTTGAAGAAGAAACCCTCCATCAAGAGATCCCATGCAAAAGTTGCCAAAACTGAAAGCTTTTGTAGCTCCTAACTTTCTTTGGCAGCCCTTTCAACAGCCACACCAACATGGGGGCTCTGTGCTTGCTTTACCACCCAACTCTAACCCTCACCAGAGCCCAGCTCCTTAATGAAAAACTACCACCTTGGGCTCACACACACATGTGCTCTTCTAGTAGCTAGTCTAGCAGAGTTTGGTGCTGCTACATGGGAATTCATCCATCTCCAGAAGAAACCAAAATTCTGCTTGACATGCCTGGAAGAGTCTTGGGGAGATACAGGGCATGGTGTTGCCATCAAAATACACAACTGTCTTCACACAGCTACCTAAGAATAAGCTTGGGCTGCTACCTAGGAATTCATCTGTCTCCAGAAGAAACCAAATGCTCTTGGAAGTCCTTGAGAGGAGTCCTGGGAAGTTATCAGGCATGGATGTGCCTCCAACATTCACAAAACTCTTCAGGTAACTGCCTAGGAGATGTATATGGCTGCTACCCCACACTTAGGTGTCTCAGGGAAGATCAAACCACTCCAAAGCTGTATGATAGAATCTCTGGAGAGCTATAGTACATGAACTTGCATCTAACGTATGCAAAATGCCTTGGGTGGCTTCCTTGGAGGAGTCTGGGGTTGCTACCTGCAAAATTCATCTCTCTCTAGGGGAGCCAAAACAGTCCAGAGCTACCTTTGAAGAATCTCAGGAAGCTGCCAGACCTACCTCCAACATGGACAAAATGCTTTTGGTAGCATTTTATTACTAATTATTACCATTTATTACCAATTATTTATTACCAATCAAATCATAGTAGAATAATAAGAAATAAAACCAAATCTTAAAACACCTTCCTCCCATCCCTCCCTTCTTCCCAGGCTCAACTTTATTCCCAATTTTCTCTGCCTCCTCCCTGCCAGTGGCACAGAGGTACAGGAAATGGGGGTTGTGGTCAGTTCATCACGTTGACTCTCACACCCCGTCCTCCTCAGGGGGAGGACTCCTCACACTCCTCCCCTGCTCCAGTGTGAGGTCCCTCCCACAGGAGACCATCCTCCACGGTCTTTGCCAATGTGAGGCCTTTCCACAGGCTGCAGTTCTTCATGAACGGCTCCAGCCTGGGTCCCTGCCATGTGGTGCCGTCCTTCAGGAACAGGCTGGCTCAGACAGGGGTCCCCCAAGGTGCC
>NW_010516799.1:8557-27587 GCF_000687285.1 Phaethon lepturus
CTGTCCTATTCCCCATCTATACAGACCAGCATCTCAGCTGTTAGGATCATGCATATTCCAAATTACAGTCTGATTGTAAGTCCTCTCTATCAAGTGACCTGGAACAAAAATGATTTCAAATGGGGCCCTGAGCAATTGTTATAGTAGTCACTTCCTAGTTCAAACGGAACCCATTGCATAGCATTAGTAAAAAGCCTTAGGCTGCAAGTGGTGAACTTTCACCTAGATACTGATGAACTTATATTGAATTCTAAGTAAGTTGCTCTATTGTAACTAAGTTAGTTACATGAGGGAAGGCCCTGAAACTGCTGTAAATTAGAAAGAAAATATGATAGCCACATCCATCAGCAGAAGTTGCCTCCTTGAGAAAAGAAAAAGAATGTCCCACCTGGAGACAGTGAAAGGATCCAATGAGGAACAAGGAGACCCCAGACCCAAATATTATGATTGGACTGAACTGTTTCATGAGAGGAGGGGAACTTAGACTGTAAGGGTGTAATTGCCCAGAGATTCTTTTGTTCGGGATCCACCTCTGGAGGCACCCAGCTCAAGCTGTTCTTCACTGCTGTACGACTTGAAAAATTTGTCTGGCATATATCATGTTGGAGATTCTGCTTCAGGAAACCTAGGGTTGAGCCTGAGGGAAGAGAACACGCCCAAGAGTGAGTGTATGTGTCTGTGAGAGGAGTCGAAAGGGGTAGCTGTCAGCTCACTGCGGTCACCCACTGCAAAAGGACTCCAGCCCTAGCAGTTAAAGTCTCAGGTGGTATGTGTGCAACTCCCTAATTGGTGTGTGAATGCTTGGGCAGTGGCATGTGTGGCATGTATGGCATACACAGTGGCATACACAATGATGAGCCACTGAACAAGTTAAACAGGAAATATTTCATGCAGTAGCCCTTGGGCCAGTCCAGGCAGAACAAGGTGTTAAAAATGTGCTCTGCATCACAACTGGGGAGAATGGTCCTAAGCCAGAGCCTCTGGCAGAAAGTGCCAAGGGAGACTTCAGGTTGACCCTTAGGGTTTTAAAGATGGGGATACAGGGGATCCAAGGCCCGCTATACTCCACCTGAAAAAGAGATATTGGCAGCATATGAAGGGGTTCCAGCTGCTTCGGAAGTGATTGGTACTGAAGCACAGCTCCTCCTGGCACCCTGGCTGCTGGTGCTGGTCTTGATGTTCAAAGGGAGGGTCCCCTCTACATGTCATGCAACTGATGCTATGTGGAATAAGTGGGTCACACTGATCACACAGCAGGCTCAAACAGGAAACCCCAGTCGCCCAGGAACTTTGGAAGTGATCATGGACTGGCCAGAATATCACCAGAAGAGGAGGTGATGCGTGCTGAAGAGGCTCCACTGTATAATAAGCTGACAGAAAATGAGAAGTGCTATGCCCTCTTCACTGATGGCTCCTGTATTGTGGGAAAGCATTGGAGGTGGAAGGCTGCTGTATGAAGTCCTATATGACAAGTTGCAGAAACTGCTGAAGGAGAAGGTGAATTGAGTCAGTTTGCGGAGGTGAAAGCCATCCAGCTGGCTTTAGATATTGCTGAATGAGAAAAATGGCCAGTACTTTATCTCTATACTGACTCTTGGATGGTGGCAAATGCCCTGTGGGAGTGGTTACAGCAATGGAAGCAGAGCAACTCTCAGTGCAGAGGTAAACCCATCTGGGCTGCCACATTATGGCAAGATAGCGCTGCCTGGGTAGAAAACCTAGCTGTAAAAGTACGCCACACAGATGTCCACGTACCCAAGAGTCAGGCCACTGAAGAACATCAAAATAAGCAGCAGGTGGATCAGGCTGCTAAGATTGAAGGGGCTCAGGTGGATCTGGACTGGCAACATAAGGGTGAATTATTTATAGCTTAGTGGGCCCATGACACCTCAGGCCATCAAGAAGACATGCAACATACCAATGGGCTCATGGTCAAGGGATGTACTTGACCATGGACACTATTGCACAGATTATCCATAAATGTGAAACATGTGCTGCAATCAAACAAGCCAAGTGATTAAAGCTTCTCTGGTATGGAGGGTGATGGCTGCAATATAAATATGGGGAGGCCTGACAGATTCACTATATCACGCTCCCACAAACCCGCCAAGGCCAGCGCTATGTGGTCACAATGGTGGAAGCAGCCACTGGATGGCTGGAAACATATCTCATGCCCCATGCCACTGCCTGGAACACTATCCTGAGCCTTGAAAAGCAAGTCTTATGGTGATACGGCACCCTGGAAAGAACTGAGTGAGACAATGGGACTCACTTCCAAAACAGCCTTACAGACACTGAGGCCAAAGAGCATGGCTTCGAGTGTGTATATCACACCCCCTCTATCCTGTACCAGCCTGAGGGAAAATTGAACAATACAATGGACTGTTAAAGACTACACTGAAAGCAATGGGTGATGGGTCATTCAAATATTGGGATCGACATTTAGCAAAAGCCACCTGGTTAATCAATGCTAGAGGATCTGCTAGTTGGACTGGCCCTGCCCTATCAAAACTTATACATCCTGTAGAAGGGGAGAAAGTAGCACACATAAAAATGCTGGGGAAGTGTCCTGGTTTCAGCTGGGATAGAGTTAACTTTCTTCACAGAAGCTAGTATGAGACTATGTTTTGGATTTGGGATGAAAATGGTGTTGATAACATACTGATGTTTTCAGTGGTTGCTAAGCAGTCAAGGACTGTTCAGCTTCTCACACTGGCCTGCCAGCGTGCATGGGGATGCATGGGAAGCTGGGAGGGGACACAGTCAGGACAGCTGACCCCAACAGGCCAAAGGGGTATTCCATACCATATGACATCATGCTCGGTATATAAAGCTGGGGCAAAGAAAGAGGAGGGGGAAGGGGAATGTTCGGGGAGTTATGGTGTCTGTTTTCCCAAGTAACCGTTAGGAGTGATGGAGCCCCGCCTTCCTGGAGATACCTGAACACCTGCCTGCCGATGGAAAGTGGTAAATTAATTCCTTGTTTTGCTTTGCTTGCATGAGTGGCTTTTGCTTTACCTATTAAACTGTCTCTATCTCAACCCATGAGTTTTCTCACTTTTACTCTTCCTATTCTCTTCCCCCACCCCACCAGGGTTAGTGAGAGAGCAGCTGCATGGTGCTTAGTTGCTGGCTGGGGCTAAACCATGACAGGAAGACAGTCTGGGTTATTGCTGTCTCAGGCAAAGGCTAACCCATTCATGGGATTGCTTTTGCTCAAGAACCTGGCTGCACTTGGTGGGTGATGTGGGAGGATGAGTAAGTTTGATGTGTACCTCAAGGGGATTTGATTTTGGGTGCAAATAGCCAATCAATTAAATTATATGATGTTAATTGCTACATAACATTGTATATAATCATTTCTGTGGTGGCTATATGCTGTTTCAATGGTATTACAGTAAGAATCACCCAGATTAATGAAGAATGAACTTTGATAAAAACCAAGCAAAGCACAGTGATAATGGAACCAGAATTGGCTTCAGCTTGCAACAATCCAACACCACACACCATCTCTCCTGTCCGGACAGACTGTTAGGACAGATAGAGCTAGATTTAGTCATGGACTAAATGAATTCAATGAACATTTTATACGGATGGCCCAGAGACTAAGGTAATGGTATCTGTGTGTGTGTATATATATCAAAAGACAGGAGAAGTGGTGGTGTTTAATTGAAATGTATTCGAAAGTGTGGGACCTGAGCATGATGCAGATCGTTTACAGTAAGGGGTGGATACTGTCCTGGTTTCAGCTGGGATAAAGTTAATTTTCTTCTTAGTAGGTGGTATAGTGCTGTGTTTTGGATTTAGTTGAGAATAATGTTGATTGATAACACATTGATGTTTTAGTTGTTGCTAAGTAGTGCTTACACTAGTCAAGGACTTTTCAGCTTCTCATGCCCTCCCAGGGAGAAGCTGGGAGGGGGCACAGCCAGGACAGCTGACCCTGACTGGCCAAAGGGATATTCTGTATCATATGATGTCATGCTCGGTATATAAACAGGGGTGTGCTGGCCAGGGGCACTGCTGCTCAAGAACTGGCTGTGCATTGGTAAGCAGGTGGTGAGCAATTGTATTGTGCATCATTTATTCTGTATATTCTTTTATCATTATTATTATTATTTTCCCTTCTTTTGCTGTCCTGTTAAATTGTCTTTATCTCAACCCACAAGTTTTACCTTTTTTTCAATTCTCTTCCTCATCCCACTGGGGGTGGGGCAAGGAAGAGTGAGCAAGTGGCTGCATGGTACTTAGTTGGCAGCTGGGGTTAAACCACACCACCACCAAAAAAAAAAAAAAAAAAAAAAGGAACAGGAGAAAAAGGAGGAACAGAAGGAAGAGGAGCTGGAGGAAGAGGAAAGGCAGGAAGAGGCACAGGAACAGCAGGAGAAAGAAGAGGAATAGCAGGAGTAAAGACAGGAGGAACAGGGGAAAAAGGAAGAACATGAACTGGAGGAAAGGGAACAGGAGAACAGATAGAGGAACAGGTGGAGGAGGAACAGGAGGGAGAGGAATGGGAAGAAGAAGGAAGAGGAGGAAAAGGAGGAGCAGGAGGTCAAAGAGCAGGAGGAGAAGGAACAGCAGGAGGAAGAACAGGCAGATTCATTCAAGGGATGAGATGACTGTTTTGTAGTGCACTAACACAGGGCAGAAAAGAAAGGATGTTGTCTTGTCTGAATTAATGGCTGGAGAAATATTACTCACTTGGTCCAGCTGTGATCTTAGTGTTTTCCCAGTCACATCCAGAGATGGGATACACTGGAGGCACCTACCTTCTACTAGTCATGGAGAACTCCACATAGCAACGAGGACTTGGAGAGCTGTCTTCCACGGGAGGTTTTGCCCCTTTACATGTGTAAGCATGAACTTTGGTTTTGGTGGGATTGCAATTCACAAACCTAGGAAGAAATGAATATGAAAAGTCATCTGGAGCAGTTTGAATTGCAGCCTCATGAAATATCTTTTAATAATTATTTCCTGTAAATGGTCTTAACAGGAAACTGGACCTTCTGCCAGCATGATTTCAGTGAATATTCGCCAGAGGGAGAGCGGGCAGGAGGGGATGGGGAACAACACTTCCTGAAAACAACAACAACAATATAGACACTTGGTAATTAGTTGAAAAATCATGAGCAACAAGTTAAGAGCAAAGACAGAAGACAAGCCTCCTCCTGTGAACGCCCTAGTGTAACATCACACGCAAAGAAGACATCACAGCCAGGCATGTCTTTAGCTGTCTGGAGCAGCCCTCAACACCAAGGCTGAGCCCAGCTCCCACAGCAGGATGGAGCAGAGACATTTCCCTATTCCTCTGGGGCAGCTGTCCCCAGGGCTCAACAGGCAAACTGCCCGGGCTGTGTGTGGCAGCAGCGTGTCGAGCAGTACCAGGCCAAAGGGCAGCCAGGGCGGGAGAGTGACCCTGCACTCAGGCCCTCAGGATCAGGCTGCTCTCTCCTCTGACGCCATGAGCAGCACTGGCAGGGTGAGCCTTCTCCTGCCCGGCCTCTGGCTCAGCTGCACCCAGCAGCCAGGAAGGGTGGGAAAAGGGAAATGGGTTTGTGCTGCTCCTACCACAGCTGTCCTGAACCAGTGCTACACTGGTGAGTGGGGCCCCCCGAGCTGCCCTTGGCCCATCTCTGGGCAGCGGGGCCCTGGAGCTGTGTCATCCCTGGGAAAGCAGTCATAACTTGGAGGACCAGTTCTCCTCCTCCTCCTTCCTGCTAAGTGGTCACAGTCTGTGGTGTCCATGAAACAGCTACAGAGATAATGATCTCTGTAGATAATGGTCTCACTGCAGGGATCTGCTCTGGTCCCTCTCCCTGGCACCATTCCTCTGGCAGTGCGAGGAAAGGCAGAATCCATGCTCCCCTTTGTTGTTGTCTTCTTGCATGGTTTGCAGCACACAGTCAAATGGTTGACAGCGGACCTGGCAGTCAGGTTGCCTTCTGGACCTGTAGGAGGTGATGCTGAGTCTTCCTGGGCAGACGGGACATAGCCAGCCTACAGATGCTTCCTATGCACCTGCCCGGGGTAGCTGGCTGGTGCTGGCTGGTGCTGGCTGTTGTGGACGAGCTGCTGTCCTCTGAAGAGTCCTCCATGCTCACTGCCCTGTCCTGCAAAGAGAGCTATGAAAAAGTCCTGCTCTTTCCTCCTGAAAGGACCATAACAGAAACTCTGTGAGGGGACAGCTAAGGACCTCCCAAAGGCTCTTTTGGAAGGCTGCAAAGGCAGAAGGGAGGAAGGCAGACAAATGGGACGGATCTAGGTGGGATGCTTTGAGAGGGAGCAGCATTGCAACTGTGAAGAAAGCGGCAGTGTGGAAGGGAAAAGAAAGCAATGCCAAGATCTCAGAAAGAAATCCACTGTTCATCTGGTGCCCTGACCCACCTCCCCAGCGTTACCTTAGTCCTACAAGACAGACTCTGTGGTCCCACACAACCCACCTGCCTGCTGTTGTCCCCCCACTGACTGAGGAAGGATTGGGCATATGATGGTGCCGGTGAGCAAGAAACGCTTTTTCCAATTTTCAAATCAGAGTGCCTGGAGTCAAAAAGAGTCATCTCCATTGAGGGCTGTTCTTGCAGCCTCCTCTGGCATTCAGTCATTTTCTTAAGAGTGGTTTCTATGACAGAGAGAAGATGTAACCAAGACTACCAATGGGAAATTTGATTAGGCTCTTCCCACCAGGTCTGCCCCTGTCGCAGCAAGACCTTGTCTTTATACCCCCTACAGCCTCCATTTCATAGAATCATAGAATTATAAAATCATAGAACCATAGAATGGTTTGTGTTGGAAGAGACCTTAAAGATCATCTAGTTCAAACTCCCCTGCCATGGGCAGGGACATCTTCCACTAGATCAGATTGCTTAAAGCCCCATCCAACCTGGTCTTGAACACTTTGAAGTTCCAACAACTTCCCAGGAGGCATCCACAACTTCTCTGGGCAACCTCTTCCAGTGTCTCACCACCGTCACAGTAAAGAATTTCTTCCTAATATCTAATCTAAATCTACCGTCTTTCAGTTTAAAACCATTAAGCCTCATCCTATTGCTACACTCCCCCACATATAGTCCCCCCCCATCTTTCCTGCAGGCCCCCTTTAAGTACTCTTTTCCACATTAGTCAGCTTCAGAGAGTAGCAGTTTACACCAGGGCAGCAGCCTAAAGCCCAGCAAGGAAAGGTAAGAACTGACAGGGAGTAGTTCAGGTTTGACAGCACTAAATGGTGCAGGTAGCAATGGTCTTCTATGACAGAAAGAGAAACACTCAGGAGGATGAGAAGAAAAATAGCAAAACCATGAAAAATAAAAAAAAAAACATGAAAATAAAATGTATTCTGAACACAGCTTAATATTTATTACCTGACATAAAACAGTAAATACGCTTGCTGCCCCGCTGTGTTTATGCCACGACCATCCACAGACATATTGTTCATCTCGTACCACACTCCATTGCTGGCCTGCAAAGAAAGGCATTGATATCTGGAGATGAACTGCATGGTTTCTCCACAAAAACACAGGCAGAAAACTACAGAACCAAGAGTAGGCCAAAACAAATCAGTCCAGCCAGTAAGGAGACCTTCTCCCACAAAACCTTGGATGCCAGTAACACTGCCATGTTTCCCTTGTTAGGACAGAAGTTGCTCTTTACCTTTGTGTAGAAATAGTGTCCTGCATGACAGCTGCCACCACTATGTACCAGGACAGCATATAAGGTGTAGAGGAGTGGTTCTCCAGCTGTCCAAGACATGTATGGGTGAAGACCCAAGTACTTGGGATACTCCGCAACCTACAGAAAGGCAACGAGGGCTCAGAAATAATCCTGAAATACTTAATGAAATAGCCTTCAAAGACTAGGGACCAGAGGTGTACAAATACATCTTTGGGGCTCATGGCAACTTGATTTTTCCATAAAGAAACATGTAATGGCTTGGGTGACAGGAAACCATTCTCGGCCAAAACAGCTCTGTTGGAGCAGAGTATATGCTTGTCTTCCCATGGGAACCCTCCACTCCTTGGAAAGGAACACAAAAAACCCAACATGAACAACTTGTGGGAATGTACTGCTTTGGGAAATCTCCTGCTCCAGGAAGAGAAAGTTGCACTCCAGTTGCATACACGTCTTGCTGATCTTCCCACCAGTGAAATCATCAAACCTTTGCAGACACACTGTGAGAACCTTGGGCGTGAGAACCTTGGGCATGTGTGGAAAGGACCACCTCTTAGAGGCAGCAACCGTCTTGTCACATCTTGAAACCAAGCACAGAGGCCAAGTGCTGAAAGGCACCCTTTTTTCTCCCCAAGAAGGCCAGACAAGTTTTCATGTCTCACATATCCTTAAACTATTTTAAGACTATTCAGTACCATAAAGCCATATTAAAAAAAAGCTGCATCTCATTATTGTGCATTAAACCTACAGGAGAAGATGACTTATGTTTGATGACATGCAGCACCTTCATGCAGGATCTAGTATTAGTATGTCGTTAGTAATCATCTTACTTGCTACACTTAAAGCAGTTTTCGCCATCCAGATCACAGAATCACAGAATCACTAGGTTGGAAAGGACCTTCAAGATCATCAAGTCCAACCATTAATCCAGCGCCACCATGTTCCCTAGACCATGTCCTGAAGTGCCACATCCACACGTTTTTGAACACTTCCAGAGATGGCGACTCCACCCCCTCCCTGGGCAGCCTGTTCCAATCCCTGAGCACCCTCTCAGTGAAGAAATTTTTCCTAATATCCAATCTAAACCTCCCCTGGCGCAACTTGAGGCCATTTCCTCTTGTCCTATTGCTAGTTACTTGGGAGAAGAGGCCAACACCCTCATCGCCACAACCCCCTTTCAGGTAGTTGTAGAGAGTGATAAGGTCTCCCCTCAGCCTCCTCTTCTCCAGACTAAACAACCCCAGTTCCCTCAGCTGCTCCTCATAAGACTTGTGCTCCAGCCCCCTCACCAGCTTTGTTGCCCTTCTCTGGACACACTCCAGCACCTCAACATCCTTCTTGTAGTGAGGGGCCCAAAACTGAACACAGTATTCAAGCTTCACAAAGTTCTCCAGAGCTGTGGTGTCAGGTGAGGCTGCCTGGAGGAGTGAGAAAGGAGAGCACTTAGCTTAGGGAAACACCCTCTCCCAACCACTTACTAGGAGTTTACACGAAGACCAAGGTAGCTGAGCTGAGGAGACCCACCAGGAACCCACAAGCCGTGTCCAGAAGGAGACAGAAATAGGGTATTATGCTGAACATTTCCCTCATTTCCAAGGGATTCCCAGGGCTATCAAGAACTACCTCTCTGTAGCACCGCACAGTTTAGCTACCAATGCTGTGCAGGGTTATCAATAATGAAAACAAGACAACCCATCAGACTAAGAGTCAGATGGGTATTGAGAGAAGCAAAAGGAAAAAGGATGAGAGTACATCAGGAGTGCAGAGAGGATAATGCTTGCTTGTTCTGCTTAAACCCAGCACCTACTAGGAGACCACTGCCATGGCCTTTCCAGAAGGACACAGTCCATTCCACTTCTCACACACCATCAAGTTCTCCTGTGTTTGCACTACACATTTTTAAGTCAACTGCATGGATTCTGGAAAGCTACAGGGGCCTTGGGATGTCTTGAAGCACAATTACAAACCCCCTTACTTTTATATCCAAAGGAACATCCAAGAAGGCCTAACAGCTTTGCAGCTCAAGCACATGATTGGAATTCTGAAAAGCTCAGCAGTAGAGGAAGTCAACTAACTGTGCCAGTTTCTGTCCTTCATACCTACCACCCCAGTTTTGCGGTTTAACCCCAGCTGGCAACTAAGCCCCATACAGCCGCTCACTCACTCCCCCCAGCAGGATGGGGGAGGGAATCAGAAGGGTAAAAATGAGAAAACTCATGGGTTGAGATAAAGACAGTTTAATAGGTAAAGCAAAAGCCACACACGCAAACAAAGCAAAACAAATAATTCATTCACTACTTCCCATGGGCAGGCAGGTGCTCAGCCATCTCCAGGAAAGCAGGGCTCCATCACACATAACGGTTACTCGGGAAGACAAAACACCATAACTCCAAACGTCCACCTCTTCCTTCTTCATCCCCCAGCTTTTATTGCTGAGCATGACATATGGTACAGGACATCCCTTTGGCCAGTTGGGGTCAGTTGTCCTGGCTGTGCCCCCTCCCAACTTCTTGTGCACCACCAGCCTGCTCGCTGGTTGGGTGGAGTGAGAAGCAGAAAAGGCCTTGACTCTGTGTAAGCACTGCTCAGGAAGAACAAAAACACCTCTGTGCTATCAACACTGTTTCCAGCACAAATCCAAAACATAGCCCCATACTAGCTACTATGAAGAAAATCAACCCTATCTCAGCTAAAACCAGCAAAGCCAGTCACACAATCAGCTGTTTATCACAGGCAGACAGAAGGGCACAGATAATTCCAAGGCAAGCAATAGTTGTGGAAGAGTACCTCTGGATCTCAAAAAGCCTCCAAATATTTGATGCATGATGGTAGTTTCTTCAGAAGAGACATCCAAGCTGGAAATAAATGGTAATCAGAGCTCAGAGGTAGGTCAGGGAGTTATGTCCTCCAAGAGTTTTGCTTTGTCTCCTATAAGAAGGGGAAGAAATTGTACCTTGCTAAGAGCTCTCCTCCTCAAGAGGCCTGCTTGCCTGCTAAGTTCTTAGAGAGGGTTTGGGGGATTTCTTCATAATGGAGGTACCATCTCATCCTGTCCACTAATCCACTGTTGGAGGATAGTTTCATTTTTTTCAAATGAAATATTGCCTCTAAAGTCAGTCAAAAACATAGAAGCAGTTCAAAGACAGTCTAACGTTATGCTACATGCTAGCTATTTATTTTTTTTAAAGTTGAACTTGTTCTCAGGACTTTCTGATGGACGGTCTACAGTCCTTGTGGCTTAGCAGTGGCAGATCAAATTCACACAAAAACTGCTTTAACAATGGGCTATGAATTTAGAGGGAACTGGTCCCATTCTTCTTGACTTGTGCTATAACCCTATTCTGTTGTTTTCTAGGTTTTATGCAAATTGTTCCCCTCAACACTGCTCAACTCTGGGGTAACTGGTCTTTCATATAAATGCTGTGGTTTGGGACTGAATGTGCTGACCTAGCAAGTTTGTGTATAAAAGCACAGTATGGAGTGTGAAAGCCCAGGTGCTAACTGCAATATAACTTGCTTAGTGTAGAGTCCACAAATGCTGCAAGGCAAAGCAAAGGTTTTAATCCATCTGCTTACCAAAAATATCTTTGTAGGCTTCTTTGTTTGACCGTGCCTAAGATCCAGACAGATCAAATACAGGTCTCTGAACTTTCAAAGGGGCATGATTTTTCATACACACATCTTGATCAAGAAGGTAGAATGGCCTTCAGGCCATCTCCATTCTGATAGCCTGAGAACAAAGAGAAAAGCAGGAAGAAAAATTATTTGTTAGATGGGCACTTGTCAGAGCATGGCCCTAATACCTTTTTTCATTTACCTGGGGAAAGATATAGCTCACATAGACAAGGCTTCCTCAGGGCTCTGCTGGGCCCTCCATTGTTTTTTTTAAGAATTTTAGTAAAAGATTTGCAGGATGATGTGTTTAAAAATGGATACATTTTGGTATAATCTCTTGATGATTTATTAGTAGCCAAGGAATCTTACGTAGCTGACACCCATACTTTACTGTGGGACAGGAATCTGGACAGAGATGAGAAAGAAGCAGCAGGGACAAAACAATAGAAAGCATTCTCCTAAAAGGACTTCTCAATCCTATGCTGCAATCTTTCCCTGCTCTGTGCAACAGGGTAAGCTAGATTTCATCCAGGATTTACATGTGTGAATGTCTTCATAGAAACGTTTCCTGACTTACTGCTGAAATGCACCAGTAGTACAACTGGGTCAAAAAGGAATCCTGAAATGCCTGGCATCAGGAAATATGAGTATGATCTACTACATGATGAACTTAAGGAAGCAAAAAGGTCAATTATAAAAGATAATGAAAATAGTATTTTAGAAGTGTAAATCATGTAACTGTATAACTATGACACAAAACCAGTACTTAAGAATTGTGACCCCTCTTAACTTTTGCATTTCCTGATCTTAACCTGTACATTGCTTCATTTTGTATGAACTTGGAAAAATATTGTTATACATGTGTCAGTATAGCTGTTATATTCTTGTTGTGCTTTTTGGTATGTTTAGCACAATGAACACCACCCGAGACTATGAGCTTTTACCTTGGGGTGGATGTGACCCAATGACCCAACATAAGCCAGCTCTTATAGGCTGAGAACACCCCATACAGACAACAAAACAACAGAAGATTTACCCTTCAGTGAAACCAGGCATATAACCATGACCAGAACTGCAACCAACCAGAATCCAGGATAAACCCCGCACCTGCACAGGACATCAGTTTAGACTAGTGAAGATGAACACACCACTGACCATACACCCACACAACCTGCACGGGACAAGCACGTGCTAGTCCTGCATGGGACAAGTACATACTGATTACCCAAGCAATAGTAACTAATTAGCCCCCCACTTAACGCAAGTTATTGATTGGTCTACATAACTGTATTGTAATGTAAACCCCACTTTTCCTCTGTCTCGGGGTCCTGATGCTGCGTTAGGCTGGGGCACTGATATGAACCTAGATAGAATAAGAGAATAGATCCCCTTGCTAATTCTATGCTAAGCATTCTTGCCTCCCTCCTCAGCAGTGAAGAACTGGCTTTTACAGGAGAATGTCTGCCTGTCATGTGAAATTATTAATCATAAAAGGGATGCTGTTAGGCCATCAATACCACTCAGCCAGTCCCCCATCTGAAGAATACAGACTAGAAAAAGCAGGCAAAGGGTAATACCACAGGGAATAATGCTGCACTGTAGGTACTGAGTTGCACCAGATGCATTGCTGACTAACTGCAACCAACCATTTCGGGGGCTTGGGATCATTCTCTTTCTCATTCCTTTTATGTTTACTGTTCCTATTTTTGTTTCTTTTAAGGAGAGGGTCCTGATCTTAGTGTATCGGGTCTGGCTGGGATGGAGTTAACTTTCCCCATAGCAGTCCTCATCATAGTGAAAGTTGTTGATAACACACTGATGTTTTGGCTACTGCTGAGCAGTGCTCACCCAGCATCAAGGCTGCCTCTCCAAACCCACCCTCCAAAGGCCAGTGGGTTGGGTGTGGGCAAGAGGTTGGGACATTGTCATGGTCACCCCCAGGAGTCAGTCCCCTCCTGTCCTAGTCAGAGGGAAAGGGAGCTCCAGGTGCATGCCACATGGCACACTCTCGTTCTTCCCGCATGACCAGGGTGAGGACATAAGGAAGTGAGATGGTGAACCCACCTTGAAGCCGGAAGCCCATGTACGTGAACTCAGAGGGTTCAGACAGCTCTTAGAAGGGGCCACCCAAGAAGGCTGTCAGCTTAGTTGCTGTAGAGACACAAGAAGGCAACCAGTGATTCCCCAAACATAGAAGGACTGAGATAACCTTCCCTGATCCTGGTAGTGAATACTCCAACCAGGAACAGGAATAGAGGGTCCCTGCCTTTGGCCAGGAGGAGGAAAGGGATGATGAGGTATACTGGACTGCATAAATTTGATGGCCTGGCACATCAGACCCACAGAAGTATAAAGCTTTGGTAGACCCTGGTGCCGCCAGGGTTATAGGGGCACAGAACCCATCTGGATCTCTGGAGTGACAATTGTCTGTATTGGAGGCTGAGGTGGCTTACCAAGGGACAAGTGGCAAAAGCACCCCCTTGTGACCAGCCCAGAGGCTCCTTATATCCTTAGCATAGACTGCCTCAGCAAAGGGTATTTCAAGGATCCAAAGGGATTGGATGGGTACCAATGGGTTTCTGGTGCAGCCACTGCGAACAGAGAGAAGATTGAACAGCTATTTACCCTACCTGGACTCTTGGAAGAGCCCTTCATTGTGGGATTGCTGCAAGTTGAACAGCAGGTGCTGACTGCTACCAGAGAGGTGCACCGGCAGCAATACTGTACAAACAAAGACTCCCTGGATACCATCCATGAGTTGAAACATCAACCGGAGAGCTAAAGAGTGATTAGCAAGATTCAGTCACCCTTTAATAGTCTCATATAGCCAGTGCAAAAGTCTGGCAAACAGTGGAGGTTAATAATAGACTATTGTGCTCTGAACAAAGTCACACCAGCACTGAGTGCTGCTGTACCAAACTTGCTAGAGCTCCAATATGAACTAGAGTCAAAGGCAGAGAAGTGGTGCTCTACAACTGATATTGCCAATGCATTTCTTTCAATTCCTTTGGCAGCAGAATGCAGGCCACAGTTTGCTTTCACGTGGAGGGGTATCCAATACACCTGGAATCAACTGCTCCGGTGGTGGAAGCACAGTCCTACCATTTGTCATGGACTAATCCAACTGCACTGACTGGAACAGGGTGATGTTCCTGAACATCTACAATGCATTGATGACATCATTGTGTGGGGTGACAAAGCAGACAAAGTGTTTGAGAAGGGAAAAAGAGTAATTCAGATTCTTCTGAAAGCTGTTTTCACCACAAAAAGAAGCAAGGTCAAGGGACCTGCACAGGAGATTCAGTTCTTGGGAATAAAATGGCAGGATGGACGTCATCATGTCCCTATGGATGTGATCAACAAGATAGCAGCTATGTCTCTAACAGCTAACAAGAAAGAAACACAAGCTTTCCTAGGCCTTGCGGGATTCTGGAGAATGAATATTCCAGGTTATAGTCAGCCTGTGAGCCCTCTCTATCAAGTAACCCAAAAGAAGAACTATTTTGAGTGGGTCCTTAAGCAACAACAACGCTTTGAGCAGATCTGACAGGAGATAGCTCATGTAGACAGGACCAGCTGTGCAAAATGAACTCTACACTGCAGCTGGGGAGCATGGTCTGACCTGAAGCCTCTGGCAGAAAACATCAGGAGAAATGCAAGATTGACCACTAGGGTTTTAGAGACAGGGGCATCGAGGATCAGAAGCTCACTACACCCTGCCTTAGAAAGAGATACTGGTAGCACATGAGAGGGTTCGAGCAGCTTCAGAAGTCATTGGTACAGAAGCATGTCTCCTTTTAGCAGTTGCCCATGCTGTGCTGGATATTCAAATCACACAACCAGCGCTACATGGAGTAAGTGGTTAGCACTGATCATGCAATGGGCTCAACTGGGGAAATCCAGCTGTCCAGGAATCCTGGAAGAGATCACAGACTGGCCAGAAGGCAGAGATTTTGGAACATTGCCTGAGGAGGTGGCTTGTGCCCAAGAGGCACCACCATATAACGAGTTATCAGAAGATGAAAGGCATTATACTCTGTTTACTGATGGATCCTGTTGTATTGTAGGAAACCACTGGAAGCAGAAGGCTGCTGTGTGGAGTCCCACGTGACAAGTTGTTGAAGCCACTGAAGGAGAAGGTGAGTCAAGTCAGTTTGCAGAAATGAAAGGCATCCAACTAGCCCTAGAGATCGCTGAATGAGAAAAGTGGCCAGTAGTCTATCACTATACTGACTCATAGATGGTGGCTAATGCCCTATAGGGGTGGCTACAGCAGTGGAAGAAGACCACTTGGCAATGCAGGGGTAAACCCATCTGAACAGCTGCATTGTGGCAAGACCTCACTGCCTGGGTAGAAAACATCACTCAAAAGGTACATCATGTAGATGCTCACATGCCCAAAAACCGCACCACTGAAGAACATCAAAACAATGAACAGCTAGACAAGGCTGTCAAAATTGAAGTAGTTCAGGTGGACGTGGACTGGGAACATAAGGGTGAGCTCAATTAGCTTAATGGGCACACAAAACATCACAACTCGGATGGGCTTGTGATTGAGGGGTGGACCTGACCCTAGAGGCCATCTCACAGGTCACTCATGAATGTGAAACATGTGCCACAATAAAGCGAGCCACACAAGTAAAGTCTCCCCAGAAATAGTGGTCAGTGGCTGGGTTTTTGATATGGCAAGGCCTAGCAAATTGACTATATTGGACCACTAATATGAACACAGCAAGGCAAGCACTACCTACTCACCACGGTGGAAGCAGCTACCAGCTGGCTAGAAACACACCCTGTAAACCATGCCACTGCCCAAAACACTACCTTAGGCCTTGAAAGGCAAATTTCGTGGAGACATGGCACCCCAGAAAGAACTGAATCAGACTATGGGACTCATTTCTGAAATAACCTCATAAACTCCTGGGCCAAGAAACATGGCATTAACTGAATGTATCACATCCCTTATCACCCACAAGCCTCTGGAAAGACTGAGAAAGATAATGGACTATTAAAGACTATGTTGAGAGTGTTGGGCAATGGAAGCACTGGGATGTAAATTTAGCAGAAGCCACTTTGCTGGTTAACACCAGAGGATCTGCTAATCGTCCTGGTCCTGCCCAAACAAAACCCCTACATATTGTGGGAGGAGATAAGGTCTGCATAGTGCACATAGGGAAGAGACTGGAGAAGGTGATGTGGATTGCTCAACCCTTGGGAAAAGGCAAACCCATTCATGGGATTGTCTTTGCTGAAGGACCTGGGTATATTCAGTGGGTAATGTGTAAAGATGGGGAGACTTGGTGTGTGCCTCAAGCGGATTTAACCTTGGGGGAAAAATAATCTGTGATGAGTTTTATGTTGTAGGAAATAATGTAGCAGGAACGACTTGAACCAATGAAGAGTGAAATTTGCAAGGAACCAGCTGAGTGCAACGATGGCCCAAACCAAGCTGTTGTTGGTGCCCAACAATCAAGCATGCTGCTTTTCCTGTCCTGAGCACCCATCTTGACAGACGGGGCCCAAGCCATAGCCTGTTCTTACAAACGTTTGGAGGAGTGGAAGAAGCCCATGGAACGGGAGAATAATACCTACCTGTTAAGGGGCAGGGGATAGTAGTTAATGAGAATGTATAAATCTGTATGTTGGGTAGAAAGATGGTTTAAGTATGTAGTATAAATTGTAAGTGTTGATAAGAAGGGATTTCAGTAATGAGATTAAATACAATGGGATGGTTAGGAGATATATAAATATATTAAATTAGGTAGGGCCTGAGCATGATGCAAATGGTACGGAATAAGGGGTGGGGATTGTATTGGGTCTGGCTGGGATGGAGTTAACTTTCCCCATAACAGCCCTCACAGGGCTGTGCTTTGTATTTGTAGCTAGAAAGGTGTTGGTAACAGGTGACCTAATTCTCCCATGGCAGAAGCAGGAAAACAGCTTGTGATCACAAAATGGACAACAAACTCATCCCATACTCATAAGAACTCATCTCCTTCTGTACTTTCAGATCACCCCCATGTCCCAGGAGCTCCCCAAGGCAGGAAAACACCTGAAGACTGACTCCAGCTGGCATACCCTGTTTGTGAAGGATATCTGAGAGCTGGACAAGTACATTGTACAAGTACATTCCAAGCCAACAAAGGAAACCTTGTGGCTGGTGTTTACTCCAGGACACCCCATCAAGGGGAGCCTGCTGACAAAAGTGTTCTTACTTCAACTACAGGAAGCATCATGCTCGCAGACTCTGATCCTGCTGGGGGACTTCAATCACCCTGACATCTGCTGGAAAAGCAGCACAGCAAGCTGTAAGGGGTCCAGGATACTTCTGGAGCACGTTGAGAACAATTTAAACCAGGTGATAGACAGCCCAAACAGAGGAGAAGAATTATTAGACCTGTTGCTTACCAACATGGACGAACTAACTAGAAATGTCAAGATCAGTGTCAGCCTATGCTGCAGTGATCATGCTCTAGTGGAATTGACAATCTTGAGGAATATGGGCCAAGTGAAGAGTAGAGTCAGGAACCTGAATTTCAGGAGAGCAAACTTTCAGTTGTTTAAGTGGGGATGGAACTCCTGGGAAACTGCCCTTAGGGATAAAGGAGCTGAACAGAGCTGGCAGCTCTTTAGGGACATTTTTCTTAGAGCACAAGAGCTCTGATTCCCCAGTGTAAGAAATCAGGAAAGGAAGGCAGCCTAGCCTGACCAACCTAGTGGCCTTCCATGATGGAGTAACTACATCAATGGACGAGGGAAGAGCTATTGATGTCATCTACCTGGACTTCTGTAAGACCTTTCATACAGTCTCACACAACATTCTTGCCACTAAATTGGAGAGGTATGGGTTTGATGGATGAACTGTTAGATGGATGAGGAACTGGCTGAATGGCCACTTCTGAAGAGTTATAGTCAGTGGCTCAATGTTCAAGTGGAAACCAGTGGTGTCCCTCAAGGGTCTATACTTGGATGAATACCATTTAATATCTTCATCAACAACATAGACTGTGGGACTGAGTGCACCTTCGTCAAGTTTGCAGTTGACATCAAGCTGAGTGGTGCAGTTGATACACAAGAAGGAAGGGATGCCATCCAGGGCAACCTTGACAGGCTTAAGGAGCAGGCCTGTGCAAACCTCATGAAGTTCAACAAAGCCAAGTGCAAGATCCTGCACCTTGGTCAGGGCAATCCCCAGTATCAGTACAGACTGGGGGATGAATGGATTAAGAGCAACCCTGCTGAGGAGTACTTGGGGATACTGGTGGATGAAAAATTGGATATGAGCTGGCATTGTTTGCTTGCAGCCCAGAAGGCCAACCGTACACTGAGCTGCATCAAAAGAAGGGTGGCCAGCAAGTGGAGGGAGGTGATTCTCTCCCTCTACTCTTGTTCTGGTGAGGCTCCACCTGGAGTACTGCAACCATAATCTGGGGTGCCAGTACAAGAAAGACATGGACCTGTTAGAGTGGGTACAGAGGAGGGCCACAAGTACAGAGTACAACCTTCACGCCTATGGTCTCATGAAAGACATCAGAATGCTTCCTTTGGGCATTGTTTATACTAGTGATGTTATTTGCAGGCTTTTGTGGAGTAGAAAAAGTGCAATTCCTTTTAGACCACTGATCATTCGGCTCATTTTTCAAAGTAGAAGGGTCTTTCAGTTGTGCCTTGAGGGCAAAATATTGCTGACAGACAGACACAAAGAGAAGGCCAAAGAGAATGAGAACTAGTTACACCTCAGAAAACGGGG
>NW_010516799.1:27598-31982 GCF_000687285.1 Phaethon lepturus
GGGGGGGGGGAAAGAAAAAAAAGAGCTGAGACTCATACTGCATGCTGTTGCATTTCTGTGGCTCTCCAGGGAATGTGCCACCATTGTCAGCAGGAGCAGCAAAGAAACTTTGGTGTTTCTGTGTCTGCAGATACACTGAAAAAGGGAATGGAAGAAAGAAATAAATGGCAAATGAGGCAAAAAGCAATCTAAAATGGAAATACCATTCAAACAAATGGTATTTTATACTTTGGCTTTTCCTGCCTGTGAGAGATGAGTTAGGCAACTTTCCAGCAGTGGGACATTGGTGTTACTGGGTACCTAATGGAATGTCCAACCCTGATGGTAGCTCCCTGCATTGAATACAGATTCCTGACTCTTCAGCTGTACTCCTCTGGCAATGCACACTCCTCATTTTGAAAGACTTTCTTAATGGTTGCGGTACTCTGTGCATAAGTGATGTGTACATATCATGTTTTTCTCCCCGCTTGACCACACGTTTCTTTCTCTAAAATATTTTTGAAACTAAATATCCATGACTGATGACAGAAGCAGAGAAATTAAATTCTAGCTGTGGCATAACAGCCTGAAGTTAAAGTAAGCGTAATTCTAAAAAGACTGTAAATTCATACAGGTTTTTCTTGTCACCACCTTGTGCCAGTGAAACACATATGACTAGCTAGGACACGGACTGCTTTTAGCAGAGCAGGAGTCGGGAGGGAGGTTGGCTGGGCCTCTGTAAGTCTACTTACAGATGGGTCTCTCCTTTGAAGGACCAAGGGTTGAGTGAGGGTCCCTTGATTTGACTCACAGGATTGGCCCTTTGCCTCACTCCCTCTTCAAAGCACATTCACCTCAGACCTGTTAAAGCTTTTGTGTCAGACTTGTAGAAAAGGTGGCCAATGAAGCCACATCTTATTTTTAGGTAATTTTCTTTCAGTGAATGTTTAAAATTTACAATTAATTCCATTACCTCTCATTAAAAAACCCAACAAAACAAAACCTTCAATACATTTTTATGCATATATATATGTGTAGCTATATTATAAAAAGTGCACGTAAACTAAAAGGTTGAACTTAATCTGGCAGCCAGTGGCAAGGAGTTGTTAAATCCCAGGTATGCCCTGTGGGACAGAACATGGGCTAAGGCCAATGTCCTGGCCCTAAGGGCCTTTAATGTTTCTCCAGGGTAAAGGGAAAGGTTCATCTTCCAACTACTTCAATGGTTCTCATACACATATATAAGTATAAACACATATTTTATCTATCTGTAGATTTGTATGCATTAAAACATGTTGAACTAACACATACGTATGAAGGTGTACAAACACATATAAAATGCGTTTACCTCTGTTATATATACGGATATACATATAAACACTCCACTGTCATCCTCCACCACCCTCTGTGCAACATCTTCTATTAGACTCCAGGTGTGCTCAGATCCCCACTTTTTCCCTCTGCGTGTCTTCAATGCTCCATCCTGCTGCTGGAGGATGAAATGCAGAGGTTTCCATCTGCCCCAGTCTCACTTCAAAAGGAGAGCTGAATCAAGACCCTAGGAGAGAGAGAAGAAGATTAAAAACACCAGAGAGGAGGGATGGAAAAGAGGTCTTTCTACAAGGATCTGTCCTCCTCCCTCCTTTCCTAATAGCTGCTGGGAAGCAGGTAAGGGTCAAAGTCCGTACAACTTTGAGCTTTCAGGATGGCTCTTCGCTGCAGCCGCTCCATGTAATGGGTGTCCTGCAGGATTACGCAGTTGGCCACTCTCCCCGCAGCATCTGGGGGTGATGGGCAAGGGGAGCTGCCGGCATGCAGAGGGCCTGGCTGCAGGCTATGGTGGCCTACAGTTAACAGAGTCAGGTGTCCTAGGTCAAGTGTGCCTGGCAGGCTGCTGTGGTTCTCTCCTGAGCATGGTGTGAGAGAGAAACCAAGGACTAACATTCCCCCGGGGTCCTAGGGTGTTGGGATCACTCTGCATGGCTCGACCTTAAGGAGAAGGAGCTGTGGCATTGAGAAGATGGTAAACAGCTGGATATCTGCACAGCTCAGCCTTGAGGAGAAGGAGCTGTGGTAAACAACTAAGAGGAAGCAAAGGAGTGCAGGAACACCTGCAGGCAGCAAATCCTGACTCTGTGAGAGGCGCATGGACAGCGCGTGATATTTTGTGTATAGCCAATTGCAGTAACGTAACAAGCTGTAACCAATCATGAGTGTGTGCGCAGTGACTAAGCAAAAATTATGATATATATTGGAGTCAGACAAGACAATAAACGGTTTCGTAATATAACTCTCATAGAGTTGTGAAGTCCATCTTTCTCCCGCACTAGGGGGCATCACAAGCTAGCCGGCACTACCAACTGATCTGATGACCTTGTTGCTCTTCATCAACTTTGTGGATCTGCCATGAGGAGTCCATTCTAGCCACCACTGCTGCCAGAAGAGGTGTTGGCATTGACAGTGCAGGCCTGTCAGGCAAGGTGTCCCTTTCCCCTTCCAGTTGAGAGGAAGGACAGCAGGATGTCAGGAAGCTCAGAGGGGAGGACAACCTCTCAGCCATGTGCTCATCTTTTTGTGCTCCTGGCACAGGACTCTGTACCAAACTAAAAAAAGTCAGTGGAATGACAGAATAATTCTGGTTGGAAGGGACCCCAGGAAGTTTCTAGTCTAACTTCCTACTCAAACCAGGGTCAGCTATGAGGTCAGCTGGGGCTGCTCAGAGCTTTACCCAGTCTTGTCTTGGACACCTCTAAGAACAGAGACTGCACAAGCTTTTTCAGCACCCTACTCCACTGCTTGGCCATCCTGACGGTTAAAAAGTTTTTCCTTGCATCCATGGCCCCATGTAAGGTCTTGTGCAAGGAGGGAACTTTCCCTGATTTTTGAAAGGGTCCATTCTGAACGGGGAATAGACCCCCCCCCAGCAGTAGATTTCTCATTCTGCTATGATTTCTCATACTATTGTTCACCCTACCATGCAATCCAGACTGGTATCTAGGAGACACCCTCTCCCAACAGGAAAACTACAGAGCCATTTAACTTGTAGGAGAATAATGGGAATGTGCAAAAGCTCATGGGCAGATCTGTGGCCTGGGAGCTCCAGACTCTTGTTTTACATTTCTCCTTCCCAGGACACCTCTTAAGGCCCCTGTTTGTTTAAATCTGCAGGATAGTTTTGCTATTCCTAACCGACCTCTTAGTTTTCACCCACCTCTCTAAGCATTAAGCACTCCTCTTGCTTTGTACCACAAGGCTATGAGCTGAAATCATACAACTTGCTTGCAACTAGGGAAAGCTTCCCAAATGCTTCCATGTCAATTCACCCCAGGTCTTCCTGACTTCTCCACTCCTCTCCCTTTCTCATTTGCCTTGCAGAGCCTGAGGTTGAAAAAAGCAGATCATTCTTAAGAGGCAGACAGAGACATTTCCCTCCCACTGTTCATGTGCAATTAGGCAGAGTATGAAAAGGAGAGAGATTCTCATCTCACTGGAGGGTAGAAACCCCAACCATATGCTCGTAAACAAGCCAGGGGCCTCCCTGACCTAAATTCTCAAATCAAAAAAGGAAATAGCACACCTTTGAGCTACCCAGAATAAAACCAAAGGAAAGTATTTTGTCGGTTGGTTTTTGGTTGTGTTTCAGGTTTTTTTCTGCAGAAGGAGCTAGGACTTCACCTCTGCTCCTTCCTAAGACAAATGAAGGAATATCTGTCAGCAGATTTTTGGCCTGGGAGCTCCAGGCAACTGCATACAATTTCAGCCTCTAGTTCTGGGTGCGCTTCAGGCGTTCTCTTTGTAGTCAGGTGTGATAAAAGCAAGCCTTACCAGCACTGATTGCTTCCTGCGAGGTTTCACAACCTCTACTGCTGGGCTTGCCCTCCTGGTTTTTAACCCTGGCAGGTCAACTTGTCAGCCAGAGGGCTCCGTGGCAATGCACTGCATAGCTTCCTGACCCACGGGCGTACCATCTTATTTCATGGGACATTCTGCAAGTTGCAAGTTCTTGGTAAAAGCTATTTATTGTTCTCACAGTTCCCATGTTCGGCTGGGCATCGGACCATCCAGAGCTTTCCTCAGTTCATTAATGTTCTGCTTTCAACAACGTGCATCTAAACAAGGCATCAAAATAAAAACAATGTAAGTTAAAAGTAGTATCTCCCGGTGTCCATCGTTACGTTTCAGGTAATCTTGCACTGCCAATTAACCTTTGTAACACATGGGTACCTATTGGTGCTAGTTCTGAGACAAGCGGTGGGCTGAAACCAGCCCCTCTTGGTGACTTTCTCCCAAAGCGCCGGAGGAACACCGGTGCCAATACCCACCGGGGTGGGTCGAGTTTCCGCGTCGTAGCGAGGGAAGGAGAAGCGCCCGGGAAGACGGCCCGCGAAGCCCCACTCCATAGACC